>NW_003314344.1:262909-263793 GCF_000143415.4 Selaginella moellendorffii
ACTTCAATCATTTTTATGTTATAATTATTTTTCCTTTATGCTCTTCTTCAGTTCCCTTGAATGATCTTTATAAGATGATAGTTGATCAACTCAAGGAATATACTAATTTCTTCACTTTTGACTTATTTTTTGGGGCTAAGATTGCAATATATCATTTTATTCCTATTGAGGATGATTGTTCAATCAACATTTCTATTTGGTGTTAGTCATTGAAAAAGATCAAAATTTTATAGGCCAATGTCAAAAATATGTTGGAAAAGAGTGTTATCTAGAAGTTTTAATATCCTTAAACTTGTGAACCTTATCTTGTGATAAAATCTTATAAGAGCATTCAATTTTATATCAACTATCATCCATTGAATGATGTGACAATTATGGATATATACTCAATTCTTCATACTATAAATCTCCTAGATCATCTAAGGCAAAGCCATTTATTCACAAAGTTGGATATTGCCTCTACATATTAACAAATACTAATGACTGAGAAGGATATTAAATTTCTAATAATACTTCCCATATACCATTTGGTTTGTCAAAGTGTTTTATGATGCCACTTAGTTTGATTAATGCTCTAGAAACTTTTTAATATATGATGGACAATGTTCTTTATGATATGTTTAAAGTAACTAGCAACTTCATTAATGATATTTTGATCCACTTAGAGGGAGGACCATGTTCATGATATACACAAGATTAAAAAATGGTTATAGGACATTAATCTAAAGCTAAATTAATCTAAATGTGTGTTCAGACTTAAAAACTCTACTTATTTGAGATACTATGTTTCCCATGAGAGTTGTAAGTTAATTTAGACAAACTTGCTACAATGTGGAAGTTTTCTACTTTTACGTATATAAATAATGTGTAAAAGCTTCTTCAAT
>NW_003314344.1:264366-380136 GCF_000143415.4 Selaginella moellendorffii
TATATGTGTATATCATGGAGATATAGAGTTATATTAATGCTTCACCATGATCCTATATTCAATTGCCATAATTTGTAAATATTAGGTCTTGAAATCAATATAATTATGATCCTATATTGCCAATATTATTGAGTTTACCTTCACAATTACTATGAGTTATGAATGTTAGATCTTGAAATTAATATTTAATCTAGGTAAAATTAGCAAAACACTTGGGTTGTATACAAATGGGACAACAATAGCATTACAACTTTTATCATCATCCATATATAGAGTACAAAGTAGATTACCTAATGTTGATTTATCTTTCCTATGCAATTTATTTAAAGGGCTCATTGCTCAGAGGAAGTGATTATATTAAATATTGTGGCAAATTGGGCCACAAGTTCAATATAACATTCAACATGCTAATCTTTTAGAAATTTTATATATTTTAATTATGTAGTGATTGAAACATTTCATAGGATCAAAAACAAGTTGCACCACATATGGATCCATTAATGCCTTGTCTTAATATTCCTCTTATTGACCAAAGACCCTAATTGCATTCCATCCCTTAAAAAAGGGTGGATGATACAAAGTTTAATTGTATAGTTATGATGTCATATATTATTATTGATATAGTTTATTTATCAAATTTGATTCAATTCAAACCACTCACTTCTGTATATAAGTTAGGGTTTTGGGCTCATATGAATATGCACATTTCTATATTCTAATGCTATATAGATAAAAAAAATTGTGAAAAACATAAAATAAATCATAAGAATATATTGTAAAGTGTTAAAATTTTAAATTATGGTGTTATATTATATATATATATATATACTTAATTTTTATTTTATTTTTTAGAAACCAAATACTCAATAAAAAATACTATATTTATCTTATCAACATTTTTATCATAATTTACAATGACAAAATTAAAATCGATTATTATACATTTTATGTATCAACACTTGGTTTTTTAATAGTAGTGCTTATTATTTATTAATATAATTTATTAATCAATAGTTTATTATTATAAATATATTTATAATTTATCAACAAAAAATTAATATTATTACATATCAACAATAAGATGTTAAAATAAACTAAAATATACTAAGAAGTATTTTGAAAATTTTATAAATTATAAATACAAGATTAATCTAAATTAATAACAACCATTAGATGGTAGAATATCCTAGAATATCTAAGCGTATATTAACTACCACAAGCAAACAAAAAAATCAAGTTTGGCAAAACTGTAGAACTGATGATTTAACAAAGATTTTTTAATGAATTTCCAAATATGTTTTATAATGATGGAAATATCTGGATATTCTAAGAGAAATTTAAATATTTAATATTCTATTCGTATAGATTATTTCTGGTATAAGCTAACAAATTAAAATCCTTCCAAAGAAACTTGAAAAAGGAAAATGCTATCTTATAATCCTCAAAGTGTAAAAATTATACATTTTTATATTTTAAAATAAATTTATTTTTTGGTAACTGTTCAAATCCATTCTCTAAATCTATATTTATTGAGTTTGTTAGAATCTTATCCTTACACCCTAAGAGTCAAGTCATATCCTTCCCTTTTGTTTTCAATTTGAACCAATCTTTACTCTTGGTTCTTTACTAAACCCATGGTAATATGTAAACATATAGTGAAGTTCCCTTTTGGAGTAATCTATTTAAATTCTACCACTTGAATTTTTTTTAATTTTATAATTTTAATTTGGTTTAACATTTGATTGACATGGCACTTTACTCCTTTTTGGAGTAACAACATAGCCCAAAACATTAGGAAAGTTATAACATATATAACCTACTTTATGCCTAAAAGGTGTAAAGGATAGGATCCTAATAAAGTTCCCATTAAAAAGTGTTAACTTGAATAGTTTTTGGAAAAGAGTTTCTCAAAAAGTTCCATTCATCTCCTTTTTATGTAAAATTTGAAAATTTTCAAGAGTTACAAACATATGTGGAAGGTTTTTTTTTGGTATGGTCATGTGTGGAATAGGTAATATAAATAATACAATGACTAAATAAATACTTAATTCAACACTTAAATCCATTAATTCGAAACAATCATCAAGAAATGGATTTACACCATGAAAGCTCAGGTACAATCACATTATATAACTATCAAATACAATATCATGGTAGTAGTGTCCCACTATTGTTATGTAATATAATAACTCAAAATATAAATGTGAAAGTAGTTATATAAAGAGTCAAATTTTGTATATGGCACTATTATTAAAATAAATTATTAGAAAATATTTTATTTTTAAAATGTAGATGTAATTTAGTACCCTAATAAGTATTAATTTTAATAGTTTTAAAACTACTAAAAAATGAGAAACTTGTAATATATTCATATATAAAGGAAGTTATCTTGTCAAATAATTTGTATTACTCAAAAATGTTTATTAGTCTTCAAAAAAAGCAAATCTGAAATTATATAAGTAAATAAAAGTACATATTTACATATATGTTTTATATTTATTATATATATTTCAAAATATTTATTAAGGAATATCCTGAAAGTGTTGCTTTGGAGCCAATTTAAATAATCATTGAAATACCTAAATTAATGGTGGCGAGAACTTCTTTTTGCAAAAATCTCAAAACAGTGCTCTGAAAAATAAAAGTACAATGGCGTATCCACTAAGTATCTCCATTCTGAATGGTTCGCTAAGCAGACGCCACGTGGGACGCGGCGACGAAGAAAAAGGGAGGTGCCACGTAATACGCAAAGCCACCGTTTATTTTCAAGGGCCTGGATCTCGAAGAACCCTACCACTTTAGGGCTAGCACTAGGGTTTAAGGGAGAAATGGGGTGAAAGGAGCGACAGGGCGAGATAGTGGTGATGGATGCGATTCAATGGGGCCCGGAAGAAATCGCGCTCTTCAGCAGCAAATACTACGCGGCGTGCTTCGCCGGAGGATTGCTCTCGGCGGGGACGACGCATTTTCTCGTCACTCCATTCGACAATCTCAAAGTAAACATGCAGGTATGGCGGCAGATCGATCAAAGAATCGTCCTTTGGCTGTAGAATGTAGAGATTCACCGGGAGTTTTCTCCTTTCCCCATTCTTCCAGGTCCATCCAGCGAAGTATAGCGGAGGAATTCTCTCTGGGTTTGGCGTCTTGTGGAAGGAACGCGGTCCTACTGGGCTTTGGAGAGGCTGGGGAGGGAAGCTCTATGGCTATGGAGCTCAAGGAGCTTGCAAGTTTAGTCTCTACGAGTTTTTCAAGCATCGCTACTGCGATGCCGCTGGCCCCGAGAACTCGGCCACGTATCGGACGCCAATCTACTTCGCCGCCAGCGCCTGCGCACAGATGATCGCCGACGTTGTTCTCTGCCCCTTCGAATCGATCAAAGTTCGTCTCCAAGCGCAGCCGGGCTTTGCCAAAGGATTGATCGATGGATTTCCAAAGGTCTACTCGGCCGAGAGGCTTCCAGGGTGGGCTCTCTTTCTAGTTTTCTTTTCTCTTCCAGGACTTAGTATCAACAGTGTTTTTCCAGGCTTTACAGAGGACTCTTGCCATTGTGGAGTCGAAACATTCCATGTAAGCAGATGTAAAGTTTCTACGCAGAACTCACGCAAACAGTTGGTCACTTTTTTCGTTTCTCTCGCAGTTGCCATGCTCATGTTCACGTCTTTCGAGCACTCGGTCGATTTCATCTACCGTAACGTCGTGAAAAAGCCCAGGAGCGAATGCTCTACGACGACTACGTTGCTCGTCACCTGTGGAGCGGCTTACATTTCGGGGATCACCGGCACAGTCGTGTCGAATCCAGCTGACAACGTAATAAGCTCTTTGTATAACAAGGGAGGGACTGTTGTGCAAGTAAGCCTCATCCATCCCTGTTCATCGTTTCGTCGTGTCCTTGTCTCCTGGTTCTTAATCGTCTTCTCCTCGTTTTTTATGGATGCTTTCCAGGCGATCAAGAGAATTGGTCTGGTGGGGCTGTTCACGAGAAGCTTACCGCTTCGCATCGCGCTCGTGGGTCCTGTTGTCACAATGCAGTGGTTCATCTATGATTCCGTGAAGGTCTCCATTGGTTTGTAAGTGATCCTCCACTCTCTTACGTCCATTTTTTTCCTCTCTCTCTCTCTCTCTCGGACGAGCTTAACAAAAAAAATTTCTCTTCTTTTGCTTGGACAGGCCAACCAGTGGAGGAACTTACGTCGAGGAGGAATCTTCGGCATCATGATTCACAGAGGTATGTTGCTTGTTGACGCATGGAGGGGTCGATAGTGATGATAGCTAGTCAAGAGAGAAAATAACGCATAATCATTCTTTCTTCTGTACATATTTTTGTGACGCATCGCCAGAGAAATTCAGTGCAGCAGTCCATCTGTCGATCCGTCTGACGCCGTGCTTAAGATTTGAGAGATGCATTAGGAATTTAAGCAGTAGCGATCCTCTGGCTCGTTTTTTTCACTTGTTTAATCGAGTCACAGGTGCAATGTACTCGAAAAGAGAGAGTTATATCATACTAGCATCATGAAGCTCGCATTTGACTTTGAGTTTTTTTTTACCTCTCTCTCTCTCTTTCTCGCTCTCTCTTTTCTCCTCAATCTGACTAGTTCGATCCCATCACCGATACCAAATGTTGATGCAGTGAGTTTTTTAGTCCCGAGTTCTCGAAGCCCATGAAAAATGAGAAAGTAAACACGTAAGGTTGTTGTGGGGTATTAGTTTGTCTGTTTTTTTTTTCGCTTCTACAGTGGTAGAGAACCACAAGCCTGCCTGGGACAATCGTTTTTCAATTGACGAAGAAGATGATGAGACAATTGCATTGTTTGTGTTTTCTAGTACATAGTTACGAGTCGCTGGTTACAAGGCGAGTGTGGATTTTCTTTCAGTTTCCTCGTCTCAATGCACATAGCTTAATAGACTAGATTTTCTTTTTCTAGCAGCAGCCAAAACAACAAAAAAACTTTGACAAGCTCTCATCAAGGATGACATTGTCAGCAAGATCGAGTTCCTTGTCTACGAGTGCTTCACTAGCTTGTTCTTTCTTGCTCTCCCAAAACTCGGCCTATAATCGTCCATGGCTTCATGCCGCCATGGAAAAACACGGAGACGACGAACGAGAAGAAGTGGTTTGTGTCCGGACAAGGACGAAAGTTTCGTTACCCGTGTTTTGCGTGTCCATGATCTGTTGACCCTCCTCCTCGTAGGTAATACAAACAGTATAGAGAAAAATGTATAAATACGGATGTCGCTTGTTTGAGGGTGGTGCGGGCTTTTGTTTAAGGGGCCGAGATGAATGTCTTTTTTTTTACGCTGGGTCCATGTGAAGCGATGGATCCAACTCAATAATGTTAAGTCGAGCGATCTATATCTCGGCATTTGGGGCTGCGATTGCGAAGTTTGAGCTCCCGGAGGGGGATTTGGATTTGTCGCCGGAATGTTGAGCGTGATATTGGTTGGATCTTGGATGGACAAGATCTCATCGCTTTTAACTTGGTGAATAAGAGGGAAAACGAGGATTGATGGAAGGGTGGTGAGACATCGCAATCGAGGTCGAGATTAAAGAAAAGAGAGAAGGTTTTTGCAAGAGATCCAATCCAAGAGCTTGGGGGAGGGGGTGTCGATCCGACGGCCCAGATCTCGCCGGGACACAAGTGGCGGAGGATAACTGGTCCCCACGCTACACGTCAGCGTAGCCGCAAGGGGACGAAAGCCGCGCGCGTTGCGAGCTTTGTCGCCGTGTGGCGGACTGGGACCCAAATGCGGGGCGTGGCTGGGCCGTCGGATCTGCATGGGGGGATCGCGGCCGTCCGCTCCGGCCTTGATTGGATCGTCAAGAATGTCAGGAATCCATGGCCTCCGTGTTGCTCGCGGCCGTAACACAACGCGTAAATCGTATGTCGGTATGGGGCCCAAAAGGGATGCAAAAAATTAGATAAACTTTTTGATATCATATGGAATATTTTAAGGAAATAAAGACGCTTTTTATGGGGGCGTCTTTTTTGTCAACACACAACAGAAGCTTTGGATATGTCCCGAGCCGCACCTTATAAAAGCTGCGCGGCCTTGGAGAAGAAAGAAACTACGTAGGATCAAAGATTCCGGCTTTTGTTTTGTTGCTTTGTTTGAGCATGTAATGTAATGCAGGGGAGCGGTGGATCGATCCATCCAATTTATTGTTTTTCTTTTGGGTGTGTATAGTTTTTATATTTGAACAATCCTAGGGTCTTTTTCTTTCATCCTAGACGACACATTTTCATCCCATCCCGTGTCGGCACTCGTAATTTGGTTGTAGGGATTCGAACAAGAGTCAGATATGCTTTGGCGGTTTGCTTGGCATTTGCAGCATCGCAAGGATTTAATCAGAAAAGAAGTTTGTGCTCTGATGAAACTCAAACTCGATCCGAGATCACGATGAAAAGCGAGTAAAAAGCCCGGGGGAGAGAAAGGGTCGAGGAGATCCCAATCAATCAATCACCCATCAATCAATCAATCACTCGCTCCATCATATGGAATTCCTCTATCAAATGCATGGGCTTGTCCGGAGTTACACGCAGCCCCATGAGAAGGTTGCCCGCGTTTGGCAACTTAACCAACTTGTAGACAACATTTATGCTCTCTATATTCCTCGGAATCTTTTAATATATTTTCGAGGTCGGGTCATGGGAATGCGTGCCCCGCCCGATCGCCCGCTCGTCCCCCGTCCCCGGATTTGTGTGCTTGTGTGTTTTCTTCCCCCTGCGATGGATTGTTGTTTTGCGAGAGGGCAGCGCGAAATTGGGGATTTGTTTCCTGTCATTGAATGCAAGTGCAAACACAGATGGACATGAAAAAGTATTCGTCTTTCTTACCTTTCAGATAGATAGATATGGATGGAAGGGAATATCTCACCCGAATATATATGTATGAATAAATTACTATAATGCCCGCGAATTCAGCAATCGCTCGCGGGTCAAAATGGCGTTTGTCAACCGTTTTTAAATCCCCACCTTTGTGATCTTTTAAGCTCGGGACTTGACCCCCCGTTTTTCTTTTTTCACCTCTTTTCTTGGAGAGATTTTCTAGTTTTCCTGATTTTGGTTTTTGGGTTTTTGAGAGGGTGCAGCACCACACACCCGTTGTTTCGTTTGTTTGTAGCCAAAGGAAGGAGACAAACGCTGTGGGGCTCCAAAGCTTTTGTCACAAATGGCTGCTCCTTTACGTTGCACGAGAGAAGAATGACTCTCTGTAACCTGGGGTGCCATCTTGATTCAGAGACCTTCTCATTGATCAAGCTGTAACATACAGCGAAGAAACTTCGATCACCACGAGAGCGAACTCTCGTGAAAGTTCCACCAGAGAGTTCCTTATAAAACAGCAGTGTGAAAAGAAAGATATACAAAGATCCCCTTAACTCAGGCACACACGTGAACTTGGCCCCGCCGTACCGGTTCTTTTCCAGTCACAGTTACGTAACGCGGAGAGAAAACGTACGAAGAACTAAGTACTTGGGTTAGGCATCGCTCGCGGCATTAAATGATTAAACCCCCGCAAACATTCACACATGTACGGAGAGACAAGCGGAATGCAAACGTGCGTACAGGCCACGTCATCTCTTTTGGCCTTTATTACCTTTTTTTAATACTTTTTTCTTGTATATATATATATCAACCTGACCTGCACTGCATGAGTAAGTTGCAGCCATGGAGCTGTTGTTATTCTTGTAAGAGAGAAGTTGGCATTTTGTTTGGCAGCCCATATACATCTCTCAAGCCAGAAGGGAGGGTGGCAGTGAAGAAAAGGGCACATTTAGTGAAGTTTTTACAGAAGCAGCTGAAAGTTGGAACAGCAACAGGAGGGGTCCTGCAACAAAAAAGTATCACCACCTCTGCATATGACCACAACACACATACATCAGACTCACTCCCTAACTCCTCTCTGCTCTGTGTTGCATTCAATATGAAAAATGCACCACCCTCTTTTCCAGCCCAGCCCAGCCCAGCCCAGCAAGTTGCAAATGAGAAAACAGAAAAAGAAAGAAGTTTTTGTTTAAATAATAAGATCATGAAGGAAGGAAACCCTCCTGTGAAGCTTTCATGTCCCTGTGCATTCCACAACTTTCAAGTACGGTGCGCTGGGGATGCATACGTATATAGCTACGTGCATGTCACCACTGTAGTGGTACAGCAATCCATGATACGGACGGTCTCGCACAGCAGCATTACCTGTTATATTCCCAACAGGGGCCCATTCCCTCCCGAGGGATGTTTGCAAACAAACAGGAGAGCTGGATGCCAATGGACGACCAACTTCATAACATTTGTTTTCTCATTATATTTGGTGTTCACGTTGTTGTCTCCAATTTTATATCCATATTGCGATCTCAGCTCGATCAAACTGCAAAAGTCGATATCCTAGGTAGAAACCATGACTTTGGAGTCCTGGTCATTTTTTTTGCATAACCTAGAGTTAGGAGTAGAGTCGGGACCACCCAATACACAAGAATGCGTCCCTGTGATCTTCCGGATTGTACACTTCAAAAGCGCGAGATCGATTCAAAATCTTGACCCTAGACTCGTATGCAAATGGTTTGCACTGTACAACACATGACCAGAAATTCCAATTCACGGCAAGAGCCGCGTCAGCACGCCAGCTCGCTGACGTGTCATGGCCAGCGATGGGGCCATGCAAAGCCATCCCCGACACCCAGGCGTCTTTGCCACGTTCGTGGATGTCGGCATCGCGCGGGCCATGGCACACGTCACCATGCCACGCTGGCCAGGCCAGCTACCCACCACCAAACGCATACCACTTCCTCACAAAAATTCATAACATTTTGAGGCGCGTATAAGCTATGACAGCAAATATTTTCCTTGATTTTACTACCCATTGCTATGCCTCTTCGCGTGGCATATTCGCATTTGCCTGGGCCCTTGCGAGAAAAGAAAGGGGGGAATCTTCTCACCAAGAAAACGCCAGCAGCTTGTGTCCAACAGAAAGCCTCCAACGCAAGGAACGGCTCCTCGTTAGATACCTGACTATGGAAAGGACTTTTTTTTAGAGAAAAAGGATGGAGGGCAAATTGTTTTGGCCGTAGAAACACGTCTTCTTGGGTGGTGGTGGTGGTGGTGGTAGTGTGTAGTCTACTCTCTTTCTTCCAGTGAATCAAGAGTTTTTTTCTAGGATTTCTTTTGGCCCCCGCAGTCGCAGCATCGATCAGATTGTTGGCCAGTCGTCCAGCCATGTTGCTGCTCATGACCCACGAAAATCAATTCCAAAATCATAAGCTGACCGGGCCCGGAACTCAATGGAAACTTTTAAACCATGATTAAACTAGTGCTCTAATGATACTAGTTGCTTAACTTTTATAGTTTTGCCATGCGTACATAACTATAATGCCACGATCTCGTCACCAAACATAGCTCCAAAGAAGGGGAATGTGTGCATTTTCACGTCCCAACACCGGAGGGGCTGGGATCAATCAATTCTTCTGGTGTTTTGCGGAGGGACAAAAACAAACAAACTAGGGATACAAGCGAAAAATCTCAAGAATGTTGGCTAGTGTTATTAGTATATATACTTGTGGCGCAAGCGAACAAGGGAAAGGGAGGCCTTTGTTTTGGAAGGATTTGTATGGAGCCGCACATTACTTTTGGAGCGCGCATTGCAACCCCATTGATCTCGAGTGATCTCCTTTACATAAGTGCATTGAGATTGACAGAAGTAGATTTCATGAGCCGCTAAACATATACAAAAGGTAATTTTTAAGCCTGACAAAGTTGATATCACCTGGAAAGTTACCTTTTAACTTCATTTGTTATGGTGTCTGTAAAACCTGTGACAGACAGACATGCATTACATATTAAGAAAATATTATACCTTTCTCTCTTTAAGCCCTGGAAATTCCTCTCACAGCTGCTGCACAGACATGTGCCCGAAGCTTAAATTTTGATAAGTTTCAATTTATATACCTCTGCTGAGCCCGGGTTTCGATACATAATCGTAAATAACATACATCACTATAATTTGATAGTGCTTCACCAGCTTCTGAACTCTAGTCATTTTCTCCATTGTTACTGGCTTTGTGGGTACTGTCATTCTTTTTTGCCTGGTTCTTTCGCCAATGCAGGAAGGGAGAGTTGAAGCTCCCAAGAGAGGCCCGGCATTATATAACAGTTAAGCTAAAGAGCTAGAAAACCTGGACAGTATCAATCAGCTTCCAGTGCGCATTGCGGGGTACATTCAGTGTCGTGTGTTGATTGAAGCTGATTGAGGGCAAAAGGGTGAGGGAGAGGATCATGTAGTGTAGATTTCACACTTTGAATATGATTAGGGGTAGCAATATTGCACCACCTTTCACTTTCACTTTCTTATGCACATTCAAACAAGTCCAACAGTGACATTTTCTTGGGTGGAATTGAATTGTTCAACAAATCTGAACCTGGTGCTTACAAATTCAAACCACCCAGCAGCACAGCCTTTCTTTCCAAATCTAGAATTGCACCCATAAATGTGGGGAAGAAACAAAGTTGTATTATTGTGGGTTGCATGCCCTTAATTTGGCAGCAGCAGAGATTCCTTCATTCCATGGCCAAAACGAAGAGCAGTTTGTTATTCCTGTTAGAAGAGTTGGTTATGGAGGAGAGGCTGGCTGCTTAATTATTTCTTTGGGGGCTGTAGCCCCTGTGTTTTTTTCCAAATTATTGTCCTTGAAACAGGCTCCATTCCTATTTTGGAGAGCATATTCTGCCCCCGTTCTACTCAAGATTCCCCTGAGAAGGAGCCAGTAGCAGGAAGAAAAAAAAGGCAGTTAATATACACGGAAAACATGAGAGTTATTTGAGATGTTTGCTTTTTTAGAAAAAAAGAATGAAAATATCTGCTTTTGCTGCTCCTCCTGCTACTGCTCCTGCTCCTGTTGTGGCTCAGCCAATGCAACTATTCTATTCTGTTCTATTCTAGCTTGGTATTTAACAAGCCTTTTGTCCCCATAAAGAGCAATCACAGGAGGAGGAAGAGGAAGAGGAAGAGGAGGACGAGGAGCTCACAAAGTGATGTAAGAGAGAAATGCAGGGGCTTGAAAATGAAAGCAACTGGTACCACCACCACCACCACCACATTCAACAGTTTGCAAAACGCAAGCTTTTTTGCCATTCATTCATCCATCCATGACTAGCACACATCCATTCAGCCCCCACCCAAACAGCCAAAGGGAATAAGTAACTATTCCTCCTCCAGGAGGGAAAATCTTTTTTGGGGAGGCCAGAGCGGACTCACACAGGATTCGAACTCCAGACCACCTTGGAACAGACTGGGTTTGTTGGTTTTCTCTTTTAAATCACTGCAAAGCAAAAGAAAGACGAATAAGAAAAAAACAAAAAGGAAATATTACACACACACAGGATAGACTAGAGAGAATGTGCTGTGTCTACTAGTGGTGTTATTCTGGGAGAAGGAAGGAACGAATTCAAGGAAAGAGAGTGTTGCGAGAGGAAGAAAAATGGAGAGTAGCAGCCGCAGCATGAGCCAGCGGCAGCTAGCAGCAAAGCAGCAGCAAACAGATCTAGAGAAGTAGATCTACCTTTGTTGTTGTTGCATTCGCCTCCTCCTCGAATGCGTTTTTTGCGCTGCTGCTGAAAGCTCCGCTTGCTTCCATCTGCTTGTTGGCTTGCACATAACACGGCGTTCCTTTGTTTTGTCCTCGTCGTCTCCGTCGTCTCGAGGGCTGTGGAGAGCAGTTTGCCGATAGTTAGCACCCGCAAGGAAGCAGAAAAAGATCAATCCTCTCTTCTCCTCTCTCACTCACTCACTGGTGCACAACACACAACACACACATACACGCTGCTCGTAGCCAGCGCAAGGATAAAGAAGTTAAAAACAGTTTGGTGTTTACCTGGAGATTCGTCGTTCATTGTTTTCGCTTTTGCTCTTACTCCTGCTCCTCTTCCTCCTCCTCTTTCCGTTTGGTTGAGCTGATCAAGTGGTCCCTTTGTAAATGCTCCGAGATGGGCTCTGCTGTTCCGATTAGAGCATCAGTGGTCCCTTCTCTTGGCTGGCTGGATCAACAGGAAGATTGCACAAGGATGTGACTATGTTAACACTTGCATCTTCTCAAGCGCATGGGAAAGGCATGTTCCTTACAGCCTCCCCCGTCTCAATCTCTTTCTTCGCCTCTCTCTCTCCCATCTCTCTTCGTTGTTAAGCATCTCCAGCGAAGTTCTTCGGTTTCTTGGCAGCGCAGCCACAGATTGTCATCTCCCTCTCTTTGGCATCCACAGTATCGGGATTTGGAGATCACAGCAGTACCGACCAGTTGTAGGAGAGAGGTAGATGTGCCGCCAGCGATCTGCAAACGCAAGGATTCTCCCGTGAGCAAGAAGCACACAATTATCGAGCTCCAACCTTGATAATTGCAGGAAAATCACCTTGTCGGTTCCAAAGAGTCTCTAGATAGCGGGCTCCGGGCGGCTAGAGCTCAGAACGCGTAATGTTGAGGTGCTGAAGATCGTGCTCTCGAGAGCTGCAGCAATTGCAAAGAAGGTTTCTGGAGCAACAGTAGAATTCTACCTCGAGAGGCCGTATATCGCCCAGGCAGCAGAATTGAGCTCGAGTTCATCAGCCGGAGCGAAGATATGACGCTGTCCAATATAACAACCGCGTCTGGCGATTCCGGCACTCGAGCAGACAGTTCTGGAGTTCAGCAGGCTCATCTCCACGGCTCCTTCAACCCGGGGTTTATCTCAGGTGGTGCTGCTCAAGGGGAACAGCAGCAGCAGCAGCCGCAGCAGCCGCCCGCCAAAAAGAAGCGAAATCTGCCGGGAACTCCAGGTACAGTCTCGGTCTTTATTACTCTCGTGATTCGTAAAATCTCTAAATTCTCGTTGTTTGATTGATCTTGCATGCACACGAAGGGACTTAGATCATAACAAGTCCATAAAGTTGTCAGTCGAGTCCTTTGAGTGCTTTCTTCTTCTTACCTCAGCCGAATTTTGCAGACCCAGATGCGGAGGTCATCGCATTATCACCCAAGACCCTCATGGCCACAAACCGATTTGTCTGCGAAATTTGTGGAAAGGGCTTCCAGCGAGACCAGAACCTGCAGCTCCACCGGAGGGGCCACAATCTCCCATGGAAGCTCAAGCAAAGGACGAGCAAGGAGCCCCGCAAGCGAGTGTATATATGCCCAGAAGTCAGCTGTGTCCATCATGATCCATCCAGAGCGCTCGGGGACCTGACCGGCATCAAGAAGCATTTTTGTCGTAAGCATGGCGAGAAGAAGTGGAAATGCGATAAGTGCAACAAGCGGTATGCTGTGCAATCGGATTGGAAAGCTCACTCGAAGACTTGCGGCACCCGAGAGTATCGATGTGACTGTGGAACTCTCTTCTCCAGGTAACAATTCTCGGCCCCTCTCGCATCTTTGATATATGAATCCATGAAGTTGCTTGGCTCTACATTCCTGCAAAAACTCGAATGAGTACCAGAAGGAAAGGACAAAAAATCCGAGTTTTTTCGCATGCTACCTGAAGTAGGCTTATAGCTAGATGGAAGAAGGCAGCGCTAGAGATATGGTTAGAGTACTTACTGACCATTGTTGGCATCTTATCTCAGGAGGGACAGCTTCATCACGCACCGTGCCTTCTGCGATGCGCTCGCGGAGGAGAGCGCCAGGACGAGCAAGCCACCGCTGCCGGAGGGAGTCATCAACAACAACATGCCACCTTCTCCGCACGGTCAGTACGCGATCCGCATGCCTCCGGGAGCAGCCGGCGTGGGATTCAGCGACGAGCTTTCTGCAATGGGAGCAATGCAGCACTTAGTACCAAGCGACGACTTCCAACAAATGCAACGATGGGGAGCGGCTGCCGGGGGCTCAGCCGGTCCGGGAGGAGCGGCACCCCGACTCTCGCTGTGGGTCGACCCGGGAGCTGACAGCAGCATGGGAGGCTTCGAGTCGTCGCCAACCGGAGGCTCACCGTTTTCTCTCAAGAACAATGCAGGCATTCACAACGGGGTCGGGATGGCGGGCATTCTCGGACAGCTCGAGATGGACATGCCGAGACAGGCACCGGGAGGACACTTATACTCGAACAGTCCGTTTGGAAACTCGGGACTCTCGGCACAGGGATTCCACTCGCCGACACAGCAGCAGCAGATGGGAGGTGGCAACATTGCAGACATGATAGCAGCGTTTAACAACAGGATGGAAGCTCGCGGGGCTGGTGGCTCGGCAACAGCGGGTCTCTCACTCTCGTCAGCCAGCGGAAGCAACGCGACCAGCTTTGGAGTTCCTCGGCAACAAGGACCCTCGGCATCGGCCGCGGCACAGATGTCCGCCACGGCACTGCTCCAAAAGGCAGCACAGATGGGAGCAACCGCGAGCAACACTTCTCTACTCAGAGGATTCGGACTGGCTGGATCGGAGTCGAGCAACTCTTTCAACCTGGGGGCTCTCTGGCAGCATGCAAACAGTAGGCAGCAGGACCAACCTGGTGGGAGGTCATCGTCTTCGCCAGGAAACATGCCGAGTTCTTCCCAGCCGCCACCCCAGCAGCTGCTCCTGAGACGACCCAGCGACGTTTCGGCGGAGGTGTCCGGCTCCGGATCGTCCTCGGCTTACGGCGACCATGTCCCGCGATCATCTAACGAGCACATGAACATGATGCCGGATCAGAGCTCATACAACGTGTTTGGAGCGGCAAACATGAGCCAGTACTCATCGCTTCTGGGAGGTGTGAACGCGGCGGCGCTGGAGAATCCATCCGCTCAAATGATGGTGTCTGCGGAGGATGGTTTAGTACGCAGCATGGCCGGGAAGAAGAACAATCCTTTCAGCGAGCAAGCAATGCTGGCAGCGGGACTCCATGGAAGATTGATGCCCAAGGTGGAGGAAGGAAGCGATAGAATGACGCGGGATTTCCTAGGAGTGAGCGCAGCGACGAACGTACCTGGGATTATGGGAAGGATGCCTCCAAACATGGTGGATTTCAGTAACAGCAGTGGCCAGCGGGACAACAACTCGATGAAATCCTCCTCGGCCGGGGTTGGAGCTGGAGCTGGGAACAGCGGCTCGCCAGGAAAATCTTGGGAGTGTTCTTGATCATCATCGATCCATCGGCTCGGGGGGGCTCTATATAATTACGAGACTGGCAAAATCCAAGCTTTTGGTTGATTGATTCATCCTAGACTAGAGAATAAATCTGTTATCACTTCGATCGACAGCGTTCTCTTCGGCAGCGATCCAAGAACCTCCGCATCGAGAATGCGCGTTCGTCAACGCCCTGAGCGAGATTTCAACGATTCAAGCTGAGAATTTCGAGAGGAATTGGCTTACCTGAGATGTAATATTATTTTCAAAGCGATTGAATCTTTGCGTGATCCGCAGTGGCAGTAGACAGACAGCGATCGCGATCTCAAGCGCTATCGTCCGGCTTCACGCATTTCCTCCTATCGCCCTAAAAATTAAAACCCCCGAGAAACCCTAGATTTCCATTTCAAATTGTGAATATTCTGCGCTTTGCTTGTACACTAGAACCGAGGGTACCAGAACATTCCTTTGATACCCTCGGGGTCCGTTTGAAAGCCTAGAGCTCTGTAAAATTCCACTACTGCAAAGACCAACGAAGAAAACGTTGTCAAAAACCACTCAAAGGAAAAGAAAGAAATATACATTGAGAGATGAAAAGCTTTACCTTGAGCGTCTGCAAAAAGTGTGATGTTTCCAATGTCTCTGCGGAGCAACGCCCTCACCATTTGCTCCACGAGAGCTTTTCCTAGTCCTTGTCCCTGTACAAAAGGAAACTAGACGAGATCAAAACGTTAGTCTCGATGGATTTTCCTGCCTGATAGTCTGGATCGACGAGAACATCCCAGATCGTCGCATTAAACGCGTGATCCGACGTCGCTCGAGCAAGTCCAATGAGCGATCTCTCCTCACAACCTGGAAGAAAAGGTTCCGATAGTGAGAGCTGGAAACTAGAGAAATCTCTAGCTTCACTTCCTCTACTCCTATAGAATTCACCTAGTCAGTGGAAAGATCGAGCACCTCCAGAAGGCAATTGTCTGTGAAGATGGAGCGTCGCAACCATGTAGCTGTTCTTGAGTGCCGCTTCGACTTTTCCAACCGGTCTTCTCGGCCATCCTACCTGTTTGTCGATCAATGCATGTCAATCCATCAAACCAGAAGAATGAAGAGAAAAAGAACAAAGAAGAACGACTAGATCACCTTGTCACAAAGTTGTTGTAGCTCATAAACATCCACCTCTGCTCCAGTCGCGAAGACAATTCTTTGTATTGTTCCATTCTCTTGGCACTTTTCTACCAAGACAATGTCTTCCTCTCCCTCGATCTCTGCCTCCGCGTTTCTGGGAACTGGCTCTACAATTGGAGTAGACGAGTTCGTCTTTAGAACACTAGGTAGCCAAGAAAAACGATAAGAGCTCGCTCAAAATCACAGGAGTAACACTTACCCGCTGATAGAATCCCACAAGCTCGCTCTCAATCGATAATAATCTTGTGTAGCTGCAAGAACAAGCGACGTAATTCAATATCTAGAATGGAATGCGCTCTACCTGGCCTGGAAATCCACCATTGCGAAGAATTCGATGGAAGCGACTGAATTGCGCTGCCGGCATTCCAAGAACCGAAGATTTCAGTGCGTCCTGCCCTAGGGAACGAGTCGAGAGGAGCGTACCTACATCTCTGGCGAGGAGCTATGGACGATGACGCTGCGGCTAGGGCACCAAGGAGCGCTACACTGGTGCCACACACACTCGCCATAGCTGGGAAGAAAGAATTGCTGGATTGACGACAAGTGGACGGCACGGATCTTCCCCGGTTTGTGCGAGGTGTAAAAGGGCGTTTACATTTTAGGGCTTTTGGAGTTTTAGGGTTCTAGCGCAATGCCTGTCGCGGAGGACATCCCTGCGGAAGCTCTGGAGGAGGCGCTGGATTCGCCGCCGGCTGTCATGGATGATTCTCCTGCTGCGCCAGCCGGAGAGCGATCTTCCGAGGTAGATTCAGCAGAGAAGGAGAGCACCACCGAGGAGAAAAGCAGCGAGAGCATTGAGGCGACAGAGAATGCTGCCGACGCTCCCAAGGAGGTCGATGAGAGCGCTGCGGAGAATATCGCGCAGCCGGAGGTGCCAGAGGAATCGAAATGGGCGGCGGAGGAAGTCCAGGGGCCGGAGCTAACGTCGGATCGAGTGCAAGGAGCTGAGAAAGAAGGCCACGAGGAGGATCTCCCCAAGGAAAAACAGGAGGACAAGAATGGAGAAATGGAGAAGGAGAGCAGTGAGGACGTGGTGAACGCATTGTATGAGAGGATGAGCTCGGCCGTGGCGAGCGCTCACTCGGACGGGAAGAAGGACAAGGATCACGATCGCAAAGACCCAGTTGTGGACTCAGTGATGGCGGTGGCGGCTCCTTTTGTGGAATTCGCGGTGGCTCAAGCACAGTTTTTGAAGAATGGCATGTCGGAGACGACGGACGTTGCCGTGAGAGCGGCATGCAACCAGCTTAGCGAGCTCCAGGACTCGTCCACCACTCAGTACTACTACGCGAAAGTACGTACACGCTTCTGTGTAGCGCCATGGATTTTTTTCTACAGGGATTTTTCTTTTGACGTCGTGCAGGACGTATCTTGCAGGACATGTTTTGGAGATTCAAGCGGGAGTACCGGGAGTACGAGAACGTTTTCTTCTCAACTTTGAAAGGTTTTTTTCTCTTTTGTTCTGGTCTTTTGCTCGATGATTTATATGTTTACTCTTCTTAGATGGTGTGAAAGCTGCTACTGTTAGTCCTGGAATGGCTGCAATGGTGGCAACGGGTGCGGCATTTCTGTTCTTACGACGTAAGTATTGATCTTTGCAAGTGAGTTAGTGCGACCTTAAATACCTGGAACAGGCCCCAGAAGGCTACTGTTTAAATACACGCTGGGACGTTTCCGGAGCCAAGAGGTTTGCGTGTTCTTATGTTTTGTTGGTTTAAATCGCTTCTTCTGTCCAGGCGATGGCAGCAAGCGCGCAGAAGAAGGTGGTGGAGCTGCGTGAAGCTCTTGAGCTACAGAAGAACGAAAGGAGAAAACTCGAGGTTCGCGCGGCTGATTTCCAACTCTCTCGTTCTTACGCACATCCTTTTCAGGAGAGGTTCAGGCTTGCGGAAGATGAATTTCTGAGGGGCCAGTCGAAAATGGCGTAGGTTTTTTGTGTGGTTATGCCCTGGTTTTTATTGGTTGTTTGTAACGCGCAGGAATGCTGGAAGTCAGATTCGTTCGCTTGTCAAGAGCATGTACAAAACAGAGAACCATGCGCAAGGTTGGTGCACGAATCACTCCACTTCTATTTTCTTATGATTTTGTTTCAGGACTCTTGGAGAAGCTGAGAGACATGTCTGGCAAACCCGCCTTTCATCTGCGAGCGGAGGTAGAGCTTGTTTTTCTTGCTAAGTTTCTCATGATTCATTCGTGTGCAAAACAACAGGTGGCATCAATGGCTTCCGAGGCAAAAGCACACAGATCTTCGCTCGACAGGAACCTCTACAGAATCGCAAGCCACAACATCCGTGTTTGAGTTTGTGTTTGGTTCTCTCTTTTTTTGTTCGGCCCGGAAGTAGAAAAGTTGCTCCACATTGTATCATTTTACTCGGGATTGGCCTTGCGAATCTACTCTCGTTTCTTCCAGTGGGACATTCTTTGTTTTATTTTATCTACAAGTAAACACGACAATGATTCGTACCCGGCACGTTGTTTTTAGGATCTTAGGATGGCATGACCTAGCAAGCACCTGCTGTACGCCATAGCCTCCAGCTGATCGGTTCATGGCTTCTGTTCTCGCCACCAAATCTAGGTCAATGGCTTCAATTAAATGGTCAAGACGTTGACGAAATTTCAAGAGGATCTGCAACCCCTTCTCGAGACATCGTGAGATCAATGTGTTTCTGGATGCTAAATCCAAAGCAGCCACTGTCGCTGAAGTTAGCTCGCATTCCTTTACCTGGGACCGCCTCCTGCCACACCTTTAATATATATGAATGATAATTTTGGGGAGGAAGACGTCGCACAGAGGCATGGAAAATCCATTAGAATAGTCAATCCAGTTGATGATTTGGGCGAAGGAAAACGGATCAATCACAAAAGCTTTCCAATTTTCTCACATAGCACAGCGTGTGACAAATGGGATGAGAGGTCTTCCATCAGAAAATCTAGGCGTCAATGATCTTGAGAGCTTCTTTTTACAGCTCCGGGCTCATTTCGTAAGGCGATGGGACTCGCAACTCTTTCTCATGCTACCAGTTTGAGAGTTTTCTTTATTTGTTATTTACCCTTAAACGTGGGCAAGTCAAGTTATTAACTGCATAGTAATTGATTGATATATCATCGCTTACGGGCAGAACGTAATGGTGAAAGTTCCTCCGGTTCCAGTGCCAGAAGTCTTGGTATCACCAGACCAGCTATAGGCATCCGGGCATCTGGCACGGACGTTCTGCGCGTACTGAGAGTTTGGATCGTCCCGGTTGGGACTGGCACAAGTATTCCCATTCCTGTTCTGGGGAGGACAAGTCGCTGCCTCCGGTCGGCAGGTCAGACCTCTGCCAGATCCAGTGATGCTCATCCCAGTGTCGATGAAGAAGCCATCCACGGCGCTCACGTCGTAGAAGTCATTGTTGCTGTTGCTGTTGATCGAGAACTCGGCCAGGAGGCCGGGAGTTCCAGTGCCGATGTTTCCCGCCCAGCGATTCGGAGGACTTAGTCGGCGAGATGTGCCGGGGGTGAGAGTGAATCCGGAGGTTCCAATTGAGGGGCCCCCGGCGTTCTCGCGGACGATGATGTTCCGCGAGCCCCCGCAGCGATTGACAACGTTGAAGGAAGTGGCTGCTGCGAGTGGGATTGGTACAAAACAATGGGTTAGAGCAACAAGAGCAACAAGAGCAACGAGGATGGCAGTAGAGCTTGCCATTGGAACTGTGTATGCTATACCTCTCTAATAATATTTCAAGTTTCTACACGGATTTATATAGTCCAGGGGAAAGAGGTTGTGGACCACATGCAACGTTGAACACCACCCGTGAGTTCAGTTCACGTCACAAGACTTTGAAAATCATGCTCATGAACAGTATATGTGGTTTGATGAATTTCAGTCAAGGATTTGCTGCTGAACTTTGTGAATTCCCAATGCAGCTCTCAGTTTCATTCGTTTTGCTTTGTCTATCCTATATTCTGTTTTGGTAGTCTTGTGGTGCCATGAAACTCTGCAATTAAGTTTGCAAGCTTGTTGTGGGTGTTTTCCATCGCAATCGTATAAGTACTGTTTTAGATAAGTGTTTTAACAATTTAAGAAAAAGAAAATTTGTTTAATACTTAAATATGTTTCTTGGAAGACCACCCGTGAGTTCAGTTCACGTCACAAGACTTTGAAAATCATGCTCATGAACAGTACATGTGGTTTGATGAATTTGAGTCAAGGATTTGCTACTGAACTTTGTGAATTCCCAATGCAACTCTCAGTTTCATTCGTTTTGCTTTGTCTATCCTATATTCTGTTTTGGTAGTCTTGTGGTGCCATGAAACTCTGCAATTAAGTTTGCAAGCTTGTTGTGGGTGTTTTCCATCGCAATCGTATAAGTACTGTTTTAGATAAGTGTTTTAACAATTTAAGAAAAAGAAAAATTGTTTAATACTTAAATATGTTTCTTGGAAGACCACCTGTGAGTTCAGTTCACATCACAAGACTTTGAAAATCATGCTCATGAACAGTACATGTGGTTTGATGAATTTGAGTCAAGGATTTGCTGCTGAACTTTGTGAATTCCCAATGCAGCTCTCAATTTCATTCATTTTGCTTTGTTTATCTATTTATATTCTGTTTTGCCAGTCTTGCGGTGCCTAACAAGAAGCATGAGATTCTGCAATTAAGTTTGCAAGTTTGTTGTGGGGGTCTTAATCATATAAGTTTAAATGTACTGTCTTAGGTAGGTGAGAAATGGAGGAGTGTTTATTGCTTGTTCTTCTTTTTAGATATACAGACCCAAAGGTTTTTTTAGCTCCACTTTAACTCTACTGCATCTGGGTGGAAGAGCATCTTATGAAAGGATGAGTTTTAACAAGTATTATCCAATGAAATTGGGTAATTAATTTCATTACATATGTAAAAATAAAAATAATGATCCAAGTGGGTATATATTTGGGTGTATTCAACAATTTAGGAAAACAAAAAAAAACTAAAAAAATGCTGTAAGGGCTACGATGCCATATACTAATATTAGCATAGTGGGATTTTGGTAGCCGTCAGATTGGTTTCAATCCGGACCACTCGCTCTTGTATATAAACTAGAGTTTTTAGGTTAATTGATATGCACATTTCTATATTGCCTTTTTATATTCCATGCACTCACATTGGTGGAAATAAGGGGCACTTTTGATTGTCCCTGAAGAGTATTTAGATTTAGGATTTTGGTTAGATTTAGCTTTTGCATTGTCTAGATCTAACTTTTTCCATTTCCTTTCTTTTGTTCTTCCTTTTTAGGATTTTGGTTCAAATCTAGCTTTTTGCATTGTCTAGATTTATCATTTCCTTCTGGCTTTTTGTCATTTCTTTTCTTTTGCTTTTTCTTTTTCGTTCATCTTCATGGCAAATTAGTAATCTCCTCCTTTGACTTTAGAGTAGTAGTTGGTCTAATTGCTTAATGCTATGTGCTTGCAATTGAACAACCAAACTCAATTGATGGTGGCATTCATGGCACGTGGTCCAACTCCTCCTACTCTTTGTGCCAATCTTTGTATTTGGCCGGAGTTCTTTCGTGGGA
The DNA here is from genome assembly GCF_000143415.4 of Selaginella moellendorffii. Taxonomy (NCBI): domain Eukaryota; kingdom Viridiplantae; phylum Streptophyta; class Lycopodiopsida; order Selaginellales; family Selaginellaceae; genus Selaginella; species Selaginella moellendorffii. The sequence goes on from NW_003314344.1 coordinate 286,129, forward strand.
ATCCTAGGGATGATGTGTACCATTGGTTTGATTACTTCATAGTGATTGCCACATATCATTCTTGGGATGATGCTCGATGTTTGCATGAGTTTCCCATGTGTCTCTAAGGGACGGCATTGTAGTGGTATAATGGATTGAGCACGGCCACTTGTGGGGATTGGAGTGTTCTTCCGGACGTCTTCAAATGCGCCTTCGGACATGCCGACGATTGTGATGATGCCTTCCAACAATTGCATCATCTTCGCCAAGGGCCATCTGAGTCAGTGATGCAATTTGGTGTTCGTTTCCGAAGTTTTTTGCTTCGTGCGGAGTCTAATATGTCGGAGTGGATCAAGCTAGGAATGTTGTGGCTAACACTTCGTTAAGATCTTGTCGGACTTGTGCATGCACTTGCTCCTGCCACCCTTGACGATGCTCTTCGCTTGGCACAATGTTATGAAATGTCGCCTCTTCCACTTTTCGTTGCACGTCCTTCAACTCCACTTTTTATGAGTGATGGTTCTGTTCCAATAGAGGTTGATGCTGCTGCTACTCGAGTCCAAGGACAAGGGCGAGGACGTGGTCGTGGCCGTGATGTTCGTTGTTGGGTGTGTGATGAAGTTGGTCATACGTATCGGCATTGTCGGTGCTTTCCGGATTGGCGACCTCCATTTACTGGGTGGAGACCTTGGCGTCAGCAACGTCCCGTTGGTGCTGCTGTAGTGGAAGGTTTGGACACCACAGTGCATCAGGGAAACGAGGAGTCATGTGAGTAACAGAGGGACCTTGCACAAATAAGTTAGTGACCCCTCCATCTTTCTTTCGGGAGTATCATCAAGAGGTTCATGCGGCACCGGTTCATCCAGTGTTTACTTTCCAAACTCGTTTTTATAACAAGAGGTCTCTTATTATTCTCTCCGTGTTGGTTGATACAGGTTCGAGTTTATCTTCTATTTCTCGACTTGTTGCCACACGTTGTCGTCTACACTTGTGTCATGCGGTGGACCTAGTTTTCATTCTTTATGGCAACGGCCGTACACATGCATGTGCACGAGATGAGGTGGACCTGGTTGTGTGTGTGAGCAATCTCGAGCTTGAGTTGTAGTCGTTGCAGGTGGTGCCGAGTCAAGCTTTTGACCTTATTCTTGGTATGGATTGGTTGCAGCGCAATCATGCCAAGTGTGACTTTGAGGCTTCTCCCCCTTGTCTTATACTTTCTTATGTTTTATCCATTCCTCTCACTTCTGTACTTTTTCGTCCCTCTACTTCTACCTCTACTTCCATTACTTTTGTTCCCCTACTATTTCCTCCTGTGTTTCCATCTTGTTTTGCTCTTCCCTTTTTCGATCCCTCCGACGATTTTTGTGTTGCAGCTGTTGACCGGCTCATGAAGGAGTATTGTGATCTCTTTGAATTTGACCTATCCTCTAGGGCCAAGATTGCCACACGTCATCCCATTCCAACCGGGGATGCTTGTCCAATCAAGGTTTCTGTTCGTCGTCGGTCACCCAAGAAGATCAAGATTTTACGTGCAAACGTCAAGGAGATGTTAGAGAAGGGTGTTTTTCAGAAGTTGCGAAGTCCTTGGGCATGTGAACCTCATCTTGTGATGAAGCCTGATGGGAGTATTCATTTCTGCATCGACTATCGTCCATTAAATGAAGTGACGATCCCGGATGTGTACCCTCTTCCTCACACTGTTGATCTTTTGGATCGTTTGGGGCGAAGTCGTTGGTTCACCAAGCTAGATCTTGCTTCTGGGTACTGGCAAGTACTGATGGCTGAAGAAGATATTCCTAAGACTACTTTTCGTACACCGTTTGGTTTGTACGAGTTCTTAGTGATGCCGTTTAGTTTGAACAATGCTCTAGCAACTTTCCGACGGATGATGGATGAGGTTTTTTGTGATATGCCAGAGGTGACTACTGACTTCATTGATAATGTCTTGATTCACTCGGAGGGGACGTGGGAGGAGCACATTAGTGATGTGTGTAAAGTGTTGGATCGGCTACAGGATGTTGGTTTAAAGCTGAAGCGGTCAAAATGCGTGTTTGGGTCCAAGGACACAACCTATCTTGGGTACCATATTTCTCGTGAGGGTTTGCAAGTTGATCATGACAAACTTGTAGCCGTTCTAAAGTTCCCTACTCCGAAGTGTGTGAATGATGTGCAACGTTTCTTGGGCAAGGTGTAGTATCTCGGTCTTTTTGTGGATCATCTTTTTGATCGCTTTGCACCATTGCAAGCATTGCTGAAGTCATCAACGTCATCTTTCATTTGGTCTTCAGATTGTGAGCTGGCATTTGTGGATCTCAAAGAGCTGTTAACAACTCCTTTGGTTTTAGCATATCCTGACTACACTCGACCTTTTATTTTGTGTGTAGATGCTTGTGATATTGGTCTTGGAGGTGTGTTAATGCAAGAAAGCCTGAGTGTGCCTGGTCAACGTCATCCCATTGCATATATAAATCGTACGTTACAACCATCAGAGTTGAACTACTCCACAATTGAGAAGGAGTGTTTAGCGATAGTTTGGGGTTTCGAGAAACTTTATGCATATCTACATGGTTCTCGGACGTTACTTGAAGGTGACCATACTGCTGTTTCTTCATTATTGAAGTGGAAGAACCTGGTTAATCGTACTGCTCGGTGAGTTTTGAAGCTTCAAATATATAATTTTGATGTTGTTCATCGCCTAGGGAGTTCTATGGCTGATGCTGATGCTCTTTCTCGAGCTCCTCTTCCTTCTCCACTCTCTTCCCATATTTCTGATGAGCCTATTGTTCCAGCATCTGTGGATTTTCTAGGCGAGGATTCTGTGCCGTTGGTGGTTGCTGTACTTGACGTTCAGTGTCCACAAGGAGCAAAGCAAGATCTACCTTCTCTGGATGAGGTTCGCGAGGCTCAAAAAATTGAGCCATGGATTCAAAGGCTTCGAGATGCATTTGAGAATCCTGCATCACTTGCTGATGACTTGCCTTTCCGGCATTTACATTCTCAATATCACCTTGAAGATGGCCTTCTTTATTTTGTGGGGACGGATCCTAATGATTATTTACGGCTGGTGGTGCCTTTTGTCTTTATTCCGCAGTTTCTCCATGCCTACCATGATTCTCATGTTCTAGGTGGGCATATGGGACATCGTCGTGTGACTGAGAAGCTGCGCAGGTCTTTCTATTGGCTAGAGATGCAACATGATGTTATCCAGTATGTGTGTAGCTGCGTTTGGTGCCAAGCTCGTAATACTCCCCCTTGTGCTGCGGAAGGATGGTTGAAGTCAATTGCAGTTTCCCGTCCGTTTGAGTTGGTGGCGTTTGATCTTATGGGACCTTTTCCACGTTTGACTGCTAGCAATGAGTATGTTATTATTGCTTCTGACTACTTGACTCATTGGGTGGAAGTTGGTGCTCTTGCTAGTGCCTCTACAACTACTGTTGGATACTTCCTCCTCAATCGAGTGGTGTTCCAGCATTCTTGTCTAGAGCGGATTCTTTCAGATAATGGTCCTGCAATTATAGCTGAGGCATTTCATGTTTTGACGTCTCGGTTGGGGATATGCCAGACTTTCCCGAGTGCTTATCATCCACAATCAGACGGTATGGTGGAACGGCTCATTCGGACATTCAAAGGGATGATTGCGAAGTATGTGAACTTTCAGCATTTGGATTGGGATGGTTATTTGCCGTCTCTTCGGTATGCCTATGTCACAGGGGTGTAGAGTGTTGTTGGTGCTTCACCATATAAACTTCTATATGGTCATGATCCAATATTACCAACGGAGCTGGGTTTACCTTCGTGATTGCCACGAGCTTCCGTTGCTAGGTCGTGGGATCAATATTTGACAAGCATTCTTCCACTTGTCCGAGCAGAGTCTGCCAAACACTTAGGCCGCATACAAGTAGGACAACAACGGCGCTACAACTCCCATCATCGTCCACCTATAAAGTACAAAGTGGATGATTTGGTGTTAGTCTGTTTTCCCCATTTTACAGTATGTGGTTTATCTAAGGGGCTCCTTGCGCAGTGGAAAGGATTGTATCGGGTGTTGCAGCAATTTGGGCTGCAAGTTTATGAGGTTCGGCATGACGTCTAGTAGGCCGATCCTCCGGAGGTTGTGCATGTGCAGCAGTTGAAACGCTTCATACAAAGGGATCAGGAGCAGTTAATACCATCTATAGATCCGCCAATGCCTCCTCCTAATGTTCCTCCAGATCTTAACCCGTTTACCAGAGAACCCTAACGGCTTTCCATTATTCTGAGAGAAGGGGATGATATGAGGGCTAAGTGTACGGCTACAATGCCATATACTAATATTAGTGTAGTGGGATTTTGGTAGCTGTCAGATTGGTTTCAATCCGGACTACTTGCTCCTATATATAAGCTAAGGTTTTTGGGCTAATTGATATGCACATTTCTATATTCCCTTTCCATATTCCATGCACTCACAAACATTAAGAAAATATGCATATCAATTAGCCCAAAAACCTTAATTTATATACAAAAATGAATGGCTTAGATTAAATCCCACAACACTAATATTAGTATACAACATCATAGCTGGTGTTATAATTATAAATTTTGATCAATTAAATTAATAAATAGAAATAATACTACTATTAATAAACTAAGAATCTTTCCTATCAACAAAAGATGGGCACTTTTTCAAATTAGGGTTCTTAGGATGGCATGACCAAGAAAGCACATAACCTCCAGTTTGATCGATCCATGGCTTTTGTTATCACCACCAAATCTCATGGGCTTCAATTAAATGGTCATGACGAAATTTGAAGAGGATCTGCCCTTGGATTTGCAACTCCTCAAGAGCTCAAGCACCATCGCGAGATCAATGTGTTCCTGGATGCTAAATCCAAAGCAGCCAGTGTTGCTGTATCTGGGACCGCCTTGAGGAGCTGCATCGCCTTACGAAATGTGCCCAGAGCTGTAAAAAGAAGCTCTCAAGATCATTGACGCCTAGATTTTCTGATGGAAGACATTTGTCGCACGCTGTGCTACGTGAGAAAATTTTGGAAAGCTTTTGTGATTGATCCGTTTTCCTTTACCCAAAGCATCAACTGGATTGACTAGTCATCCCCTTCTAATGGCTTTTCCGTGCCTCTGTGCGACGCCTTCCCCCCCAAAACCATCATTCATATATATTAAAGGTGTGGCAGGACTCGCAATGCCCATCGCCTCTTCCTTGAAACTCTTTCTCGTGGAAGTTCATGCTTTTCGCATTACCGCGAATGGGGTTTTAGGAAGTTTGAAAGTTTTCTATAAATCCCATTCTTAAACGTGATACCGCTGCCTTGGCAAGTCAATAAGAAGACCAGAATTTATTTATTAACTGCAAAGTGAGTGATTGATATCATCGCTCATGGGCAGAACGTAATGGTGAAAGTTCCTCCGGTTCCAGTGCCAAAAGTCTTGGTGTTATCACCAGACCAGCTATAGGCATCCGGGCATGAGGCACGGACGTTCTGCGCGTACTGGGAGTTTGGATCGTCCCGGTTGGGACTGGTACAAGTATTCCCATTCCTGTTCTGGGGAGGACAAGTCGCTGCCTCTGCTCGGCAAGTCAGACCTCTGCCAGATCCAGTGATGCTCATCCCAGTGCCGATGAAGAAGCCATCCACGGCGCTCACGTCGTAGAAGTCATTGTTGCTGTTGCTGTTGATCGAGAACTCGGCCAGGAGGCCGGGAGTTCCAGTGCCGATGTTTCCCGCCCAGAGATTCGGAGGATTTAGTCCGCGAGATGCGCCGGGGGCGAGAGTGAATCCGGAGGTTCCAATCGAGGGCCCCCCGGCGTTCTCGCGGACGATGATGTTCTGCGAGCCCCCGCAGCGATTGACAACGTTGAAGTTAGTGGCTGCTGCGAGTGGGATTGCTACAAAACAATGGCTTAGAGCAACAATTGCAACGAGGATGGCAGTAGAGCTTGCCATTGGAACTGTCTATGCTATACCTCTCTAATAATATTTCAAGTCTCTACGCGGATTTATATAGTCCAGGGGAAAGAGGTTGTGGACCGCACGCAACTTTGAACACCACCCGTGAGTTCGGTAAGTGCGAAAGTTCCTTTGCGCCACAAGACGTTGAAAATCATGCTCATGAATTGAGTACATGTGGTTTGATGAATTTCAGTCAAGGATTTGCTGCTGAACTGTGTGAATTCCCCATGCAACTCTCAGTTTCATTTGTTTTGCTTTGTCTATCCTATATTCTGTTTTGGCAGTCTTGTGGTGCCTTACAAGAAGCATGAAAACTCTGCAATTAAGTTTGCATGATTGTTGTGTCCTCCATCGCAATCGTAAAAGTTTAAATGTACTGTTTTAGATAAGTGTTTTACAATTTAAGAAAAAGAAAAACAGAACAAAAATGTATATTTTGTTTAATACTTAAATATGTTACTTTGTTTAAAACCCACAGTGAGTTACATTGCTTCCAGAGTGTAGATAGCAGCCCGAAACATGGGGATGACAATGGTGGATCAAACCACACAAACATCCCCTTCTTCCTCCCACCTCACAAGTCACAAACACCCCTTCAGAACACACGGGCCCAGGAGCTGCACAAACTGCTCGAAATGATAGGAAAGAGAGATTTTAGGAAGCTCCCAAATCTTCTAGGCTTTGAAGGCTTTACCTCGCAGAGGCCTGTGCAACAAGCGGCGCGAACGAACTAGATTTGCACTCTCCAAACTTTCCTGAAGTTTAGAAACTTTTCAAATGAAACGAGACTAAAGTTTCAAGGCTTACATGAGCAACATCCTCCAATCCCTGAGCTGCTAGACCAGAAACAATCCACACTCGTTAAGCTCCGAAACAATAAACCGGGATACCTGTTAGCAGCAGCACGGACAGCAGCAGCGAGACAAGTGATGCAGTGAGAAGTTCACTTCCATTCCTCACCATCGGCGCTTTCGAGATGAGCCTTGAGGAAGAAAGAAAACAAGAGCGAGCAAAGACAGTGAGTCAAAGCGAGCAGGCAGAGGGATTTAAAACCCGGGGGGCCGATCAGTCAGAGCACAGCAGCAGCTGCTCTCTCTAAACTCTAGAATAGAATAAAATGAGAAAGAAAACAAAGCTTGTACCCCGAGACTTGAATGTGAGGCGCGTAAAACAATGCCACTGTTCCACCGTTTGTCAGGTGTGCTGTGAGGCGCAATTTAATTCCCCTCTCGTCCCTTCCTGCACCTACAACACACGTTGATCGAGCAGGAGCTAGTACCTAACAATATCCATCCTGCGAATAAAAAGTATAAAGCTAGCCAGTGTAAGGTGGTGAAAAATCTGTACACCAGTTCGCAATGCAGAGCAAGCAAAGACAGACTCATAGAACCCCAGAAAGAAACACGCAAAGGCTCAGAAGGATCCATTGGTATATCTTGATCACTGGAAGATCACAACAATCCCAGAGGGTCTTTCATCACAGCCTCTCAAAGAGCTAGACATGACACTGGACGACCACAATGCTCAAGAGTTAATACTAACGAGGACGAACAAGTTTCTACCTTAGACGAATGCTCAAAAGGATCTGGTGATTCCAACACGATCTATCATCACAGCCTATACTCGCAAAGAACCGTGAGAACAGTGCAAACGTAGTCAAGATATACGTAACTTGGTTACCTCGTAAAATCGGGGGCGATTGCTGGAAACAGTATCGCTGCACGCTCGAAAATGTGCAGCCACTGTGTTACACCAGCTCTCTTTCTACAGTCTCGCGAAAAAAAGAGAAAAATCCTGTCCATGGATCACGACGATAGCAGCTTCTGCAAGATGGCGTACGAGACCCAAGCGTCGACGCACGCGTAGTTCACTTGAGCATCGCTGAGGTGGAGGTTCTCCCAGTTGCTCATCGTCACTCTCTTGGGCTTGTCCATTCCAAGCCCAATCACAATGCTGGCCATCTTCTTGAGCCCCTGGTTTCTAAGCTGCTGGTTTCCAAGCTTCTCGGTGGCCAGGACGCCCAGCTCCACCGTGCCTTTGCACACCAGGCCATGGTCTCTCTCCAGCTTCTCCGCGTCGTTCTTCACACCAACACCGCCAAACATGGCCTTGGAGCTCGAGTTCTTGAGGAACTCCACCAGCGCGTCCGGGATCTGGTCGATGTAGCACATCTGGACGATGAGGCATTCCGTCTCTCCACAGATTTGGATGAGAGCCACCTTGTTCTCCTCCCCCATGACGCGATTCGGCTTCCACTCGAGATCCACCCCGAAGACACTCCCGTCCTGCCGCAAGACCCAGCTCTCGATCTCCGCCGCATCGCTCGTCACCACCACATCGATCTTCCGGCCGAAAACCATGACCGTCGTCCGCCGCGTCTTGGCGTGGACGAGCAGCTGGCTCTTGCAGACGTAATCCCATACCTTCCTGCGCTTGCGACTCGTGACAATCTCGATTTCATGCTCGCGCGGGGAGATCGCCCCATCGCCTCCTTGCGGCCTCTTCATCGCCGCCGCAAACCCTAAATCCCTCCCATTCTAGGGCTTGGCATTTTCATAAACAGCATATATTTTGAGATGCTTTTAGGTCACAAATGAATATGCTGCAAAGATGCCGGATTCAAACATTTAAAAACACTTTTTGGCATTGGGGACACCGTGGCGAGCATAGTGAGCTCTATGCCCAGCTCAAATTTCTCGGGGCGTTGCCCACGAAGATAATTCCCAGCCATCGAAGTTGATCGTCGAGCCTCACTACTTAAGCCAGTGATTGGAATTCGTTCCAGGGGATTTGGCCAAAGATCTCAAGAGCAGCGACCGAGCTCGCAGCTATGGCAGAGTTTCCACCCATCGAAAAGTGTGGCACCACAATCAGCCGCGAGAGCGAATCGGTGGCCTCCGATCTGGATGGAACGCTGCTGCGCGGGAGGAGTTCCTTCCCATACTTTTTCCTCACCACTTTCGAGACGTCGGGGATCTTGCGCTCCTGGCTGCTCCTCCTCGTCTCGCCTCTCGTCTGGCTTCTCTATCACTTCATCTCCGAGGCCGCTGGAATCAAGCTCCTCATCTTCGCTTCCCTGGCGGGTGTTCCAGTCTCTCAGATCGAATGCATCGCCCGGAGTGTTCTTCCGCGGTTTTATCTCCAGGATCTCAACCCCGAGACGTGGAAGGTCTTCTCGTCCTTTGGGAAGAAGATTGTTGTCACAGCGAATCCCAGGATCTTGGTGGAGTCGCTCTGCAAGGAATTCCTAGGTGCTGACGAGGTGATTGGAACCGAGCTGGAGGTGGATAACCGAGGACGAGCAACCGGTTTCGTCAAGAGCCCCGGAGTTCTCGTTGGAGAGAACAAAGCCAAGGCCTTGCTCCAGGCCTGTGATCCCGAGCAGCTCCCAGACGTTGGACTTGGCGATCGGCAGACCGATTTCCCGTTCATGAAGCTTTGCAAGGTACGTAACAAAAGATCGTCCCTCCTTCCCGCGACTTAGCAGTTCTCACGCTGGCTTCTCTCAATCCAGGAAGGATACGTCGTCCCCCCAAGCAACAACGTGGAGCCAGTTCCAAAGTCCCAGCTTCTGAAGCCCATCATCTTTCACGATGGTCGTCTCGTCCAGCTTCCGACGCCACTCGTGGCTCTCGTCACCCTCCTCTGGATCCCCGTCGGCTTCGTTCTAGCCTGCCTCCGAATCGCCGCAGGCTCGCTGCTTCCCATGTCAATCGTGTACCATGCCTTCTGGCTGCTGGGAGTCCGAGTGACCGTGAAAGGAACGCCACCTCCGAGAGCCACCAAGAACTCCCGAGGCGTCCTCTTCATCTGCTCGCACCGGACGCTGCTAGATCCAATCTTCCTGTCGTGTGCGCTGGGCCGAGGCGTCTCCGCCGTGACTTACTCGGTGTCCCGACTGTCCGAGATCCTCAGCCCGATCAAAACAGTGGCTCTCTCCAGGAACCGCTACAAGGACGCGGCTCAGATCCGGGAGCTCCTGAAAGAAGGCGACCTGGTAATCTGCCCCGAGGGAACGACGTGTCGGGAGCCATTCCTGCTGCGTTTCAGCGCACTGTTCGCGGAGCTGGCCGACGATATCGTCCCCGTCGCCATGGACAACCGGATGAGCATGTTCCACGGCACCGCTGCTCGTGCCTGGAAGGGGATGGACCCATTCTACTTCTTCATGAATCCCAGCCCCAGCTACGAGGTAACGTTCCTCCAGCAGCTCCCGGAAGAGCTCACTTGCAAGGGCGGCAAGAGCTCCCACGAAGTCGCAAACCATATCCAGCGAGCTCTGGCGGGAGTGCTAGATTTCGAGTGTACCAATCTGACGAGGAAGGACAAGTACAAGGCGCTCGTCGGCACGGACGGATCGGTGGAGACCAAGAAGTCAACGTGAGCGAGTGTCGGCCGTGTGTTGACTAGAGTGGACTGTTCTGGTCAGCGGGAGTTGACTTGGAGGTGACTGAGTTGAATTAACTGGAAGAGATTGAGAGCGATGGCGTCGCGGAAGTGATGCATTCATAATTTTTTTTTGCGGGACTGCGACTCCCACAACTTTTAACAAATCAAATTGGATCTGCAAGAGCGTCGCTGTCAGTAGCCCGTGGAGAGAAAAGAAAAGAGAGAAGAAAAGATTAAACTTGCGACCTTTGCCACGACTTTCTGGATGATCGATCGGCCGCGCTCCCATTTCTCCTTCTCCCGAGGAGCTTGTCGAGTGCGTTGTCGTGTCGATCATCGCCGGCGAGCGTGAGAATGCAGCAGTGGAAGCGGAGGAGGAGCGTTCTGGGACGGCTTTGCAGTGGAATCCAGAGATGTGGGAGGCTGGCGAGGAGGAAGTGGGAGAGGCTTTGCGAGAGGAGGAAGCTAAAGATGCAAAGGAGGAGGAGGTACGTGAAGCTGGGAAGAACAAGGACGAGAGTTTGGGGGCTCAAAGTGATGCGTCCTCGAGTGAAATGGATGGTCTTGCAGCTTAGAGAGCTGCGAGATGGCTACCTGAGATTTGTAGTGAGGTTTGCTGGGATTGTAGCGATGGGACATATGTCTGGCGCCATAGCTTTCAATCAGTGGAGCTTTCCAGTCATCTCCTCGTGTTAAATCAAATCCATTAGTTTCGTGATCTAGATGGAAAGGAAAGGAGACTGTGTTTCTAGATTTCTAGACTCACAGATTTGTAGTGGAAGGGAAAATCAAGAACCAAATGCTCTGGAAGAGTTGCGATTAGAGACCTTGTGAGGCATTTCAAGGAATGCGAGCGCTTACCAGTCTAGATCCGCGATGAATCTAAGCGCGACATGGCGCCGGCGCAATGAAATCCTTGCTCGCGCGCGTTAGGGTTCTTCGCGGCGAAGAGGAAAGCTTTTAATATATTAAACAAAGAAATCCCTCTCTCCTGTTAGGGTTTTGGTTGCTCTTCTTGGAGCGGTGCTCACGGCGCAATCGATTCCTCGAGGTTTGTAGCTAGAGATCTCTCGCATCGCTCAGGGCTATGGTAGCCAACGCCAACTGGTCGCAGCCAGTCCGCAGTCCTAGCGCCACAGTCACAGTGCCTGGATCGAAATCTTCCTCGGCTCGAAAATCCACCGCTGCGACTTCCGAGAGCTCTCCTCGTCCTCCTCGTCCTCCTCTTCCTCCTGCGCAGCCGATGGATTCCTCAAACTCCGCGCCGCCTCCTTTCCTCAACAAGACTTACGACATGGTGGAGGACCCTTCCACCGATCCCATCGTCTCCTGGAACCCATCGGGGAATGGCTTCATTGTCTGGAATCTCAATGAGTTCCAACAACAGCTCCTCCCAAAGTTCTTCAAGCACAACAACTTCTCGAGCTTCGTCCGGCAGCTCAACACCTATGTAAGTTTCTCCAGGTTTTCTTGGTTGGATTGATAGAAGCTCCAATGGTTCCTCCAATTTTTTTTCTTTAAAAAATGCTAGAGTAAAGTTCTTCCGGTTCTACAGGAACTGCTTTAGATAGTGGCTAACGTGGAGTGTTTTGGTGGCAGGGATTTCGCAAAGTTGACCCCGACCGCTGGGAGTTTGGGAACGAAGGTTTTCTAAAAGGAAAGAAGCAGCTTCTCAAAGGCATTCACAGGAAGAAGTCGGCCTCTCATCAGCCTCCCGCGGTCCAGCAACCGCAACCGCAGCCACAGCCGAGCTCGAAGCCGGCGTGCGTGGAAGTTGGCAAGTTCGGACTGGAAGGAGAGATTGAGCGGCTAAAACGCGACAAGAACGTCCTGATGTCGGAACTGGTGAGACTCCGACAGCAGCAGCAGCAGACGGACAGCGATCTCCAGATGATCTTGCAGCGACTTCACGTAACCGAGCAAAGGCAGCAGCAGATGATCTCGTTCCTGGCCAAGGCGATGCAAAGCCCGAGCTTTTTGGCGCATCTAGTCCAGCAGAACGAGAGTAAGAAGAGGCTAGCCGCGAGCGCGAGAAAGAAGCGAAGGCTTCCAAAGCAGCAGGACGGCAGCGAGCAGCAGAGCGATGGTAGCGATGTCGTCGACGAAACTCCATCTCCGGGGGAGGGACAGATCGTCAAGTACCAGCCAAATAACGATCCCATGGCGATGCTCATGCATTTCTTCAACTCTCCCGAGCATTCGCCATCGGCGTCAGCGGGATCCAAGAAGCTGGACATGGAGGTTTCCTTCCGGGACTTGGATTTGAATCCGGCACAGGACGGCAAAGGGCTGACGCTCACGGAGATGCATTCCGCCCAGATGATGGGAGATCTTTTGCTGTCGTCTCCTTCTCGGGTCGATAGTGGTGACATGCAAATCGCTCCAGCGTCTCCGCTGAGCTTGATGAGATTTGAGGCCTTGGCGGAGGAGCAGCAACAAGGCGAGAGTGGCGATGGCAGTGGTGGCGGTGGCGAGGAACAGTCCAAGGAGGAGGATGGTGGCCTGGATTCTTCGGGAGTTCCCGAGTTTATGATGGACATCGAGTGGGATCAGTTCCTGGCGGACGTTGCAGGGGAGGGTGGCAGCGACAACATCGATTTTGTGGAGGGATCGAATGCGAACCAGTGGTGGGACGAAAATGGTGACAAGGTGAGCGAGCTCGCAGAGCAGATAGGCCAGCTTACATCAACTACGTAGTTCGTTGGTTTTTATGTAGGAAATCTTTTCAAAATATAGGCAGGGCCTACTCCTTTAATTACATTTCAGTTACAATTTTTTACACAAAGCATAAATATTGATAATTTAGTACTGAGTTTTGATAATGGAATATTCAACTATCTAAAAGATTTAGATTAATTTTGTATTTATAATTTATAAGTATAGTTTATAAACTTTCCTAAACATAAAATTTGTATTAAGCAAACTATATGTTCTACATATAACTAATATTTTGTAGTATAATAATAATATATTCATTTCAAAATTAACTCATTCTTTATTTGTTTATATATTTGCTATAGATTTAAATTCTTTATGTTTTTGTGAATGCATGGAATACAAAAGTTGTGAGTGCATGGAATATGGAAAGGGAATACAGAAATGTGCATATCAATTAGCCCAAAAACCCTAGCTTATATACAGGAGCGAGTGGTCCGGATTGAAACCAATCCGACGGCTACCAAAATCCACTACGCTAATATTAGTATACGACATCGTAGCCGTACACTTGGCCCTCACATCATCCCCTCCTCTCGGAATAATGGAAGGCCGTCAGGGTTCTCTTGTAGATGGGCTGGGATCTGGAGGAACGTCAGGAGGAGGCATCGGCGGATCTGTAGACGGTATTAACTGCTCCTGATCCCTTTGTATGAAGCATTTTAACCGCTGCACATGCACAATCTCCGGAGGATCGGTTTGCTAAACATCATGCCGAACCTCATAAACTTGCGGTCCAACTTGCCACAACACCCGATACGGTCCTTTCCACTGCGCAAGGAGCCCCTTAGATAAACCATGTACCGTAAGATGGGGAAAACGAACTAACACCAAATCATTCACTTTGTACTCCGCAGGTGGACGATGATGGGAGTTGTAGCGCCGTTGTTGTCCCACTTGTACGCGGCCTAAGTGTTCGGCAGACTCTACTCGGACAAGTGGAAGAATGCTTGTCAAATACTGATCCCATGACCTAGCATCAGGAGCTCGTGGCAATCGCGAAGGTAAACCCAACTCTGTTGGTAATATTGGATCATGACCATATAGAAGTTTATATGGTGAAGCACCAATAGAACTCTGCACCCCTGTGACATAGGCATACCGAAGAAACGGCAAATAACCATCCCAATCCGAATGCTGGAAGTTCACATACTTCAAAATCATCCCTTTGAATGTCCGAATGAGCCGTTCCACCAGACCGTCTGATTGTGGATGATAAGCACTCGTAAAAGTGTGGCGTATCCCCAACCGAGATGTCAAAACATGAAATACCTCAGCCATAAATGCAGGACCATTATCCGAAAGAATCCGCTCTGGACAAGAATGCTGGGACACCACTCGATTGAGGAGGAAGTATCCAACAACAGTTGCAGAGGCGCTAGCAAGAGCACCAACTTCCACCCGACGAGTCAAGTAGTCAGAAGCAATAATAACATACTCATTGCCAGCAGTCGATCGTGGAAAAGGTCCCATAAGATCAAACGCCACCAACTCAAACGGACGGGAAATTGCAATTGACTCCAACCGTCCTTCCGCAGCACAAGGGGGAGTATTACGAGCTTGGCACCAAACGCAACTACACACATACCGAATAATATCACGTCGCATCTCCGGCCAATAGAAAGACTTGCGCAGCTTCTCGGTGACACGACAGTGTCCCATATGCCCACCTAGAACAGGAGAATCATGGTAGGCATGGAGAAACCGCGGAATAAACACCGAAGGTACCACCAGTCGTAAATGATTATCAGGATCCGTCCCCACAAAATAAAGAAGGCCATCTTCAAGGCGATATTGAGAATGTAAATGCCGGAAAGGTAAGTCATCAGCAAGTGATGCAAGATTCTCAAACCCATCTCGAAGCCTTCGAATCCATGGCTCAATCCTTTGAGCCTCGCGAACCTCCTCAAGAGAAGGCAGATCTTGCTCTGCACCCTGTGGACACTAAACGTCAAGGACAGCAACCGCCGACGGCACAGAATCCTCATCTAGAAAATCCACAGATGCTGGAACAACAGGTTCGTCAGAATGATGAGAAGTGAGTGGAGAAGGAAGAGGAGCTCGAGAAAGGGCATCAGCATCAGCCATAGAACTCCCTGGGCGATGAACAACATCGAAATCATATATCTGAAGCTTCAAAGCCCATCGAGCCGTATGACCAACCAGGTTCTTCCGCTTCAATAATGAAGTAACAACAGCATGGTCACCTTCAAGTAATGTCCGAGAACCATGTAGATATGCATGAAGTTTCTCGAAACCCCAGACTGCTGCTAAACACTCCTTCTCCGTCGTGGAGTAATTCATCTCCGCTGGTTGTAATGTACGGCTTATGTATGCAATGGGATGGCGTTGACCAAGCACACTCGAGCTCTCTTGCATCAACACACCTCCAAGACCAATGTTAGAAGCATCCACGTGCAAAATAAAAGGTCGAGTGTAGTCAAGATATGCCAAAACCGGAGGAGTCGTTGAGATCCACGAACGCCCGCTCACAATCCGGAGACCAGATGAAAGATGACGTTGATGACTTCAGCAACACTCGCAATGGTGTAGTGCGATCGGAAAGATGATCCACAAAACGACCAAGATACTGCACCTTACCCAAAAAGTGTTGGACATCATTTACACACTTCGGAGTAAGGAACTTTAGAACAGCCACAAGTTTGTCAGGATCAACTTGCAAACCCTCACGAGAAATACGGTACCCAAGATAAGTTGTGTCCTTAGACCCAAACACGCACTTCGACCGCTTCAGCTTTAAACCAACGTCGTGTAGCCGATCCAACACTTTACAAACATCACGAACGTGCTCCTCCCACGTCCCCTCCGAGTGGATCAAGACATCATCAATGAAGTCAGCAGTCACCTCCGGCATATCGCAAAGAACCTCGTCCATCATCCGTTAGAAAGTTGCTGGAGCATTGTTCAAACCAAACGGCATCACCAAGAACTCGTACAAACCAAATGGTGTACGAAAAGCAGTCTTAGGAATATCTTCTTCGGCCATCGGTACTTGTCAATACCCAGAAGCAAGATCTAGCTTGGTGAACCAACGACTCCGCCCCAGACGATCCAAGAGATCAGCAGTGTGAGGAAGAGGATACACATCTGGGATCGTCACTTCATTTAACGGACGATAGTCGATGCAGAAACGAATACTCCCATCAGGCTTCGTCACAAGATGAGGTTCACATGCTCAAGGACTCCGTGACTTCCGAATAACACCCTTTTCCAGCATTTCCTTGACGTTTGCTCGTAAAATTTTGATCTCCTTAGGTGACCGACGACGAATAGGAACCTTGATTGGATGAGCATCCCCGGTTGGAATTGGATGACATGTGGCAATCTTGGCCCCAGACGATAGGTCAAATTCAAAGAGATCAGAATACTCCTTCATGAGCCAGTCAACTGCTACAACACAAAGATCGTCGGAGGGATCGGAAAAGGGAAAAGCAGAACAAGATGGAAACACAGAAGGAAAGAGTGGGGAAACAAAAGTAATGGAAGCAGAGGTAGAAGTAGAGGGACGAAGAGGTATGGAAGTGAGAGGAATGGATGAAACATAAGGAAGTATGAGACAAGGGGGAGAAGCCTCAAAGTTTCACTTGGCATGATTGCGCTGCAACCAATCCATACCAAGAATGAGGTCAAAAGCTTGACTCGGCACCACCCGCAACGACTGCAACTCAAGCTCGAGACCGCCCACACGCACAACCAGGTCCACCTCATCCCGTGCACATGCATGTGTACGGCCGTTGCCATAAAGAATGAAAACTGGTTCTGCCGCATGACGCAAGTGTAGACGACAACGTGTGGCAACAGGTCGAGCAATAGAAGATAAACTCGAACCTGTATCAACCAACATGGAGAGAATAATAGGAGACTTCTTGTTATTAAAAACGAGCTTGGAAAGTAAACACTGAATGAACTGGTGCCGAATGAACCCCTTGATGATACTCCCGAAAGAAAGATGGAGGGGTCACTGATTTATTCGCGCAAGGTCCCTCCGTTACTCGCGCGACTCCTCGTTTCCCAGATGCATCTTGGTGTCCAGAACTTCCACTGCAACAGCACCCAGGGGACATTGCTGACGCCAAGGTCTCCACCCAGGAAATGGAGGTCGCCAATCCGGAAAACGACGGCAACGCCGATAAGTATGACCAACTTCATCACACGCCCAGCAGTGAACATCACGGCCATGACCACGTCCTCGCACGTGTCCTTGGACTCGAGCAGCACCAGCATCAACCTCCATTGGAACAGGACCATCACCCATAGGAAGTGGAGCAGAAGGACGTGCAGCGAGAAGTGGAAGAGGCGACGTCTCATAACGTTGTGCCAAGCGAAGAGCATCGTCAAAGGTGGCAGGAGCAAGTGCATGCACAAGTCCGACAAGATCTTGACGAAGTGCTGGCCACAACATTCCTAGCTTGATCCGCTCCGACATATTTGGCTCCGCACGAAGCAAAAGACTTCGGAAACGAACGCCAAATTGCATCACCGACTCTGATGGCCCTTGGCGAAGACGATGCAATTGTTGGAAAGCATCATCACAATCATCGGCATGTCCAAAGGCACGTTTGAAGACGTCCGGGAGAACACTCCAATCCCCACGAGTAGCTGCGCTCAAACCATTGTACCACTGCAACGCCGTCCCTTGGAGACACGTGGGAAACTCACACAATCGTCGAGCATCATCCCAAGAATGATATGTGGCAATCACCGTAAAGTGATCGAACCAATAGTACACATCATCCCTAGGATTCCCGCGAAAGAACTCCGGTCGAACGCGAGGATTGGCACCAAGAGCAGGAGGAGTTGTACCACGTGCCGTGAACACCGCTATCAACTAAGTTTGGTTGTTCAATTGCAAGCACATAGCATCAAGCAATTGAACTAACTGCTGCTCTAGAGTCAAAGGAGGAGATTGCGGATCGGCCATGGATCGAAACCAAAATCCTGAAAGGAAAGAACAAAAGAAAGGAAATGGAAAAAGCTAGATCTAGACGATGCAAAAGCTAGATCTAAACCGAAATCCCAAAAAGCTAGATCTAGACGATGCAAAAACTAGATCTAAACCGAAATCCCAAATCCAAGCACTCCCCAGGGACAATCAAAAGGTGCCCCTCAACTCCACCAATGTGAGTGTATGGAATATGGAAAGGGAATATAGAAATGTGCATATCAATTAGCCCAAAAACCCTAGCTTATATATAGGAGCGAGTGGTTCGGATTGAAACCAATCCGACGGCTACCAAAATCCATTACACTAATATTAGTATACAACATCGTAGCTGTACACTTGGCCCTCACAAAGTGTGCATATTAGATTGCTAATAATAATATATAACATTGTAGTTGTACATTTATATCATCACCTCCTCTCGAAAAGATGAAAAGGCTTTTATATTGATGGACCAAAATTTAGAGAAACATCTAAAGGAGGCATCAATAGATCTATAGACAATAGAACTTATTTTTAATCCTTTTGTAAGAAGCATTTTATTTATTGCACATGTATAATTTGTTGAATATCATTATAAACCTCATAAATTTATGGCTTAACTTGTTGAAACACTTGATACTATCCCTTCCACTAAGCAAGGAAATCATGTATTATATAATTAGGAAAATGGATTAACACTAAGTCATCCATATTTTATTTTACAAGTGAATAATAATTAGAATTGTAATGTTGTTGTTATCCCACTTGTATGTGGCTTAAGTGTTCAATAAACTCCATTAGAACTATATTTTTGAGATATTAATCCCAAAACCTAGCATTAACAAGTCATGAAAGTAAATTTAACTCCATTGGTATTATAAAATCATAACTATATAAGAGTTTTTATAGTGAAGCATTAACATAACATTATATCCTTGTGATATATGCATACTGAAGAAATGGCAAATAACCATTTTAATTTAAATGTTAAAAAATGTTATGCTTCATAATTATCTTCTTGAAAATCCAAATGAGTTATTCCACCAAACCATCTGTTAATGGATGATAATCACTTGTGAAATTGTAACTAAGACATCAAAACATGAAATGCCTTAACTATAAATACAAAACCATTATCCAAGAGAATTCGCTCTAAATAAGATTGTTGGAACACTATTTGACTGAGAAGGAAACATTCAATAATAGTTATAAATGCATTAGCAAGAGACCCTTCTTTTGATCCAATCTAACAACTAACTTCCACTTAACAAGTCAAGTAGTTTGAAATAATAATGATGTATTCACTTTCAATAGTCAACTGTGAAAAAGACATATTATATCAAATGCCACCACCTCATATATTACAATTGACTTCAACCAGCTTTCTGCAACATGAGGGGAAGTATTAAGAGTTGTTATACATAATGCCACTATTTTTAGGTCAAGCTTGCCTCCTCATTATCAGTCAAATGAACTATTTTTCACTTTGCAATCAATGTGCGTCTGTTGAGAGCACGGAATCACACGAGGAGGACCCACCCCCATTACCTGATGACACACACTGCATCTTTAGCCAATAAAAAAATCTACATAATTTCTCAATTAGATGATAATGTTCTATATACCCACATAAAATAAAAGAGTCATGGTAAATATGGAGAAATCATGAAATAGAGATCAAATGCACCACTAGCCAAAAATGGTTATCATGATTATTCATAAAGTAAAAAAGGTCATTCTTAAGACAATATTGAAAATATAAATGCCAAAACATAAAGCATTTAGATCTATGGTTCAATCGTTTGAGCCTTATAAAATTCACTTAAAGAAAGTAAACCTAACTCTACACATTGTGAAAAATATATATCAAACAAAATGACTATTGATAACATAAAATCTTTATCTAGAAAATCCACTAATAAAAAAACAATAAATTCTTTAGATACAAGAGCAAAGAGTAAAGAAAAAAGAGGAGCTCAAAAAAGAGTGTTAGCGTTAACTATAAAATTCCCTAGATGATGAACAACCTCAAAGTTATATATTCAAGATTTATTGAACAATTTAATCAACTAAGTTATTTTGTTTAAATAATGAAATGACTGTAATATCATTATAGTTTAGCAACTTCCAAGAACCATGCAAATATGCATGAAATTTTTTAAAATCTCAAACTGCTACTAAATAGCCCTTTTTTGTCGTGGTATAATTTAGCTCTATTGGTGGTAATACATAATCAATATATGCAATAGGATGACTCTGATTAAGCACACTCATACTCTTTTGCACCAACACATTTTAAAGATTAATATTATAAATATCCATATACAAAATGAAGGGTTAAATGTAATTAAGATATGCTAAAATGAGAGGAGATGTTAACACTTCTTGAAGATTTACAAATGCCTTCTTGCAATCTTATAGTGTATATAATATATTGTTATTATAAAGTTTTGGAACTTTAAGGGATATATGGGGATAAAATAACCACTAAGGGGTGCTTTCATTAAATAATTACCCCTTTTCCAATTAATTTAAGGGGGGGAAAATAAAGTGTGTTATGTGTGTACATATAGTATTAGAGCAAATAGCACAAGTTTAATTTCCTTTAATTAGTGGTTATTTAAAATACAATATACCCTTATATAAGGTTTATTCTTACCTCTAAAATTGAAATCATATGGGTATTCATAAGTACATCCTTTACAAAGATGCAAGTGGATAAAGAGTTAATAAGGGTATTGACATCTCTAAAAGGGCAGGGGGTGGGGGGTGATATATAAGATAAAATAGCACTAAAGGCTATTTTATCAAATAATTACCCCTTTTCTAATTATGGAGAGAGAGAGAGAAGTGTGTTATAAATTCTTAGACCAGATAAAAAATGATATTAATAACTTTAAATGATGTAGTATGATTATAAAAATAATCAATAAAATAATTGAGATATTACATATTGTCAAGGAAGCACTATATAATGTTCACACACTTTGGAATGGGATCAAAATACCCACAAATTATCAAGTTCAATTTCCAAACCCTAATGAAAATATAATCCCCATCCTTAGACATAAATAAACATTTCAACTGTTTTAACTTTAAATCAACTTCATACAATCAACATTTAGCTAACATAGTAGATGTGCTCCTTCCATATCCTCTTTAAGTGGATCAAGACATTATTATAAAATTGATAGTTACCCTTTATATATTGTATACATCATCCTCCACTATAAAGTCACTAGAGTATTATTCAAATAGAATAGCATCACTAAAAATTTATACAAATTAAATGGTGTATAGAAAACAGTTTTAGAAATATTTGTTTTAGTGATTAACATCTATTAGTACTTAAAAATGATATCCAACTTAGTGAACTTACTACTTCACTCTATACAATCTAAGAGATTGATAGTGTGAGAAAAAAGGTATACATATGAGATAGAATTGTAGAATGTAGATTTTAATCTCCTTTAGTGACTAATACCAAGAAGGAATCTTAATTAGAAGAACATCCTTAATTGAAATAGTATGACATATTGTGATTTTAGTTCTAAAAAATAGACCAAAGTTGAAGGGATGTGAATAAATTACCATAGCACAAAGACTATCTGAGGGATTTATAAAAGGAATAAAAAAAGTAAAAAGGAAATGCAATAGGTAGTGATTGAGAGATAAAAATGATAAAAACAAAAGTAGAAGTAAAGAGACAAAATGGAACATAAATGAGAGTAATAGAAAGGAATATAAAACAAGGTAAAGAAGCCTTAAAGTTATATTTGGCATGATTATGCTATAAGTAATCCATAAGGACGAGGTCAAAAAATTTAAACTTGATATCACTTGCAATAATTGAAAATCAAGTTCAAGAACATATAAATACATAGCTAATGTTATATCCCACACATATATGTGTATAATTATTGCTATAAAAACTGAAAATGTCTTTGTTGTACAATGCAAATATAAGAAGTAACATGTAATAATAGGTTAGATAAAATATGTACCAATATAAAGAATACAATAAAGGCTCTCCTATTATAAGAAAAAATTTGGAAAAGGAATATTGGATAAATTAGTGTTAAATGAACCTTTTCTCAAATGAAAGATGGAGGGGTTATTGATTTATTCACACAATGACCCTCTACTACTTGTGTTATTCCTTGTTTATTAGAAAAAATTCATTGTCAAGACCTTTTAACATAACAACACTAATAAAACATTATTGATGCTAAAATTTCCTCTCAAAAGATGAAAGACGCCAAATTGAAAACACTAAGAATATAAATATGTTTAGCCAATTTTATCACACAATTAATAACAAACATTATACCCATGTCTACATCCTTATCTTTGTCCTTATAGCAACAATGTCAATATCCATTGATGATTCTCTCCTATAAAAATTGGGGTTAAATGTGCAATTAAGAAATAATGTCTTATAACATTATGCCACTTGAAGAGTGTTATCAAAAGTGGTTAGAACAAGTGTATGTAGAAATTCTACAAAATATTGACAAAGTGTTAGCAATAATATGCCTAATTTGATCTGTTTTGATATATTCAGCTCTATATAAAATAAGAGGCTTTAGAAGCAAACACCAGATTGCATAACTAACTCAAGTAGTTTTAATGTAAATATCATCAGAGTCGTTAATATGTCTAAATATACACTTGAATTCATCTAAGAATTCGCATAAATAGCATATTCAAACAATTATACCATTGTATCCCTTGAAGATGTGTGGGAAATTTACATAGATGTTAAGTATCATCCCAAGAATGATAGGTGGTAATTATGATTAAACTAATTGTAAATATCATCCCTAGATATAAAGATTTGTAGCAAGAGGAATGGTTTCACCACACACCATAAATGCTGTTATGAATTAAGTTTGATTATTCAATTGTGACTACATAATATCATATAATTACACCAATTATTACTTGAGTGAGGAGGAGGAGGAAGCTATTGCAAAATAGGAATATGTTACTCTACCATAAAAATGAATGAAAAGAAGAGGAAAAAGAAAAGAAAAGAAATAAAAAACCTATAGGAACAAAAGAGTTTTAGATGTTGCAAAAGTTATATTTAAACAATCAAAACTACCAATCACCTGTGCATGGTGCATGAAATACAAAAATATGCATATCTAATTAAAACCCTACTAGAAAATTAATATATCCCACTAAATTGTAACTGTACTGTTAGACGTCACACTGAAATATTCAAACATATTTTAGAATATTCCTTAATCTATTCTCTTTTCTCTTTGTGCAATTGTCTGAAGGAATGTCTGCAATCCAAAAAGTCAGCTACTCCATTTAATCAGAATGATTGTGACAATTCTGATGATTCAGAATCGAATGGCTACTTGGGATGGTGGACCAATAAGTTTTGTATCGGTTGGTTCTTCTTAGACTTACGTTTTCGCTATGATCCCCACACTCCACGAGCAGAGCTCTTGGATCCTGTCCTGGAGCTCAGCTCCCACAGTATCCTCGCAAACATGTCCGAAGTACGGGCATCCGTCAGAGCAAGCTCCGCAAAAGTGTGCTCGTAAGCTAGAAGTATAGACCTGTTCTCTGGTTCTGACGCAAGGCTCTCAAGCGTCAGGGCTGCTTTTCTCACCACTTCTTGCAGGGGATGAGGCGTCTGGACGATCCTTAAGAGCCTCCCGACGGCCCTGCGAAGGTAAACAAAAGAGCCAAGCTTGAAAAGCTTTCGTGTGAACGAAGAAAAGCTACTCACCATCGCTCGTTTGCCAGCCGAAGACGGCAGTCCATATTCACCTCCGCGAAGTTATACAATGCTGCTATGGCTGCTGCCTGAGAATCGCTCGCTGGAAAGTTGAGTATGTCCACCAAGCGCTTGTAGATCTGTCCGTGCACATAACGCTCAGGCAGAGTTTATCACGAAAGTCTCTACCTGAGTTGCAAATGGAAGAAGATATGGCTCGTTCTCGGGGTTTACTACGAGCCTTCCCAGTAGCTCTGCAGCCGAGCAATGCCAGGGCTTGATCGGTGATTCCAGCATTGTCACAATCGCTTGTACAGCAGCTTGTTCCCTGCTCCAAGCAAGACGATGGGAAGTTAGCTTCTCTAACTCT
Source organism: Selaginella moellendorffii (assembly GCF_000143415.4). Taxonomy (NCBI): domain Eukaryota; kingdom Viridiplantae; phylum Streptophyta; class Lycopodiopsida; order Selaginellales; family Selaginellaceae; genus Selaginella; species Selaginella moellendorffii. The sequence continues at coordinate 310,212 of NW_003314344.1, forward strand.
AGACATAAAACAGTTTACCTACGTGATCCGGCCTTTGGACGGGTCAGTAAATATTCTCAGCACCACAAACGTTGCCAAGTTAAGAATCGTTTCCACTGCGTTAGTGACCAACTCCTCGTCCTCTGTATGTAGTTAGTACTTTCTCCCGTCAAAGAAAGCAAGAACTTGGACATTGTACCAGTATTGTGATCTTGCATGCAGCAAACAAGAGTTTCCAGACAGTGCCGGTGTTGAGCCATGTGGATTTCATTCTCGGGAATGAATGAGAAATTCCGTAGAACATTTGAGGCTGCGACAGCGCACTGCTGCCGCTCAGCTCGTCCGATTTCATCCAGGTTGAACAGCCCCTCTTCGTCCCACCACCAATCTACATTCTTCTTCTCATCTGTGACGCTCTCTGGATTTCTCTCCGGCATGGTGCTAGGAAATTTAAACAAGAAAAGAAAAGAAAGTGAGCGCGCATAAGAAAGAGAGAGCCTTACATACCGCATTCTATAGAGCGGATCGTGATGCGTGTTAATCTCATACTCGAGGCCAAATCCAGTGGTCGGACGATGAAGTCCAAGCGTGCGTTTTCTCGCTGATTTTTTCGAGTCACTGGAGTAAGATATATCCCTCCACTCATCTATCTGCGCAGTCCAGTTCCTTAGCAGAGCCACAAAATCACGAAAGCGCAAACTAAATCAAATACCACATGAAGGAGAGCATCGAGTAGGCCAGGAATTTTCACCAGAGCGTCCTTCCTTCCATCGTCCTTCTCCTTGAAAGATAAAACATTGAGCGAGGTCAGTGCCCACGAGAGCTCGCTCTTGAGGCCACTCTGGAGAGCCATGACAATCCTCTTACTGTTCTTCTCTGTGAAGCAAAAAAACGATCAGCACCTCTTGCTGCTAGAACTCTATCCTTACCGGCGAATGTGAGCTGCACTTGGACGGTCGGGCCCGTCAAGACTGGGGTTCCAATGGCACCGCTTCCAGCGGCGGTAGAAGCTCCGCTAGCGGCAGCTCCGCCAGATCCAGCAGAGGCAGCAGCCGCATTGCCTGTGCCCAGCTCCGAGTAGTTTGGATTTCCTCGTGCGCGCTTGCCAAGAACCACGCCATTGCCCGCGCCCACGCTCGCTCCCGCCATAGCTAGGGCTTTCACTGCAATGCCCTAATTTTAAAGAAATATTATAGAGTCTAAATAATTGCTTTTACTGTTAACATGTTAGCATTGAAACCATTTATATTTTGTTTCATTCATCTTTTAATCCTATTTTCTATTATGATTTTCCTCTAAACCTCAAAAATTAGTCAAGAACAAGGAGCTTGATATGGTCAGGCAACCAGGATGGATCGAAACGCTTGCCTGGAGATGGTTAAGTCATGCAAGACTCTGTCTAGGGCGAGAGAGATTCACTTCCAAATTATTCCACTCGTTGCTCCCGATGACGTTTTTATGCATAACATGCTAATCCAGATGTATGGTAAGTGTGGTGCTCCTGATGAAGCTCGGCAAGTTTTTAATGCCATCACTTCTAGAAACACATTCTCATGGGCTTTGATGCTCGCTGCTTACTCCAAAAGTAGCAAAATGGAGCATGCCAAGCAGCTGTTTGATGAGATCCCGCACCGCAACCTGGTGTCGTGGACAACGCTGTTAAGCGCTTATGCCCATCAAGGGGATCTTGAGCAAGCTAAAGACTTATTCGAGAGAATGCCGGAAAGAGATCTCGTTTCTTGGAACACAATGTTAAATGCCTATGGATCAAGCAGAAACATTGAAGCAGCAAACACAATTTTTTCTCATATGCAAGAAAAAGATCTTGTGTCGTGGACGGCGATGCTTACTGCAAATGCCGCCGTTGGTCTTTTCGAAGAAGCTGAGCAAGTGTTTAAGAAAATGCCTGAATGGGATTTTATATCGTGTACGTGCATGCTTGTTGGGTTTTCTCAGAGCGGAAAAGTTGGTGATGCAAAAGATCTATTTGATCAAATGCCCGAGAGGGATATTGTGTGCTGGACTGCAATGTTATGTGCATATACCCAAAACGGGCATAGCTCTCAGGCAAAACAAATTTACGACTCCATGCCTGAAAGAAACCTTGTGTCGTGGAATGCAATGCTAGGCCTGTACAGAGATCTGGGAGAGGTGGAGAAGGTGGAGTTTGTATTTTCGGAGATGAAAGAGAGAGATCTAGTTTCGTGGACTTGTTTGGTTTCTGTTTATGCTCAAAGCGGGCATCTAGCTCTTGCCAAGGGAGCTTTTGACAAGCTGAAAGAGAGAAACCTGGTGGTGCTTACGATCATGCTGGCTGCATTTGCAGAGAATGGTGATATCGAACAAGCAAAGCAAATGTTTGAATCCATGCCGGAGCACAATCTCGTGTCTTCTACTGCGATGATCGCTGGCTTTGCTTTGCAAGGAGAAGTTGACAATGCAAAGGGAGTTTTCGATGGCATGCAAGAGACCAACATTGTTTCATGGACGTCGATGCTCTCAGCGTATGCCCAGAGCGGATTGATGAACAAAACCAAGAGGATGTTTGATCAGATGCCCGAGCACAATCTTGTGTCTTTGACTGTGATGCTCGGATCTTATGCTCACAACGGGCACCTCGAGGAGGCCCGGAGGATCTTTGACGACATCAAAGTACACGAGAGAGATATCGTGCTTTCAAATGCGATGCTAGCCGGGTATGCATACAACGGGTATGTGGAGGAGGCCAAAGTGATCTACGACACCATCGAGACGAAAAACAGTGTCTCTTTCAGCGCGATTGTGGCGGCTTACTCGCTAAACGGGCATCTGGAGGCAGCAAAGATGATCTTCGATGGCTTGGAAGGACGAGACGCAATGGTGTGGACTTCGATCCTTTCGGCATACGCTCATGCCGGCCATCTCGCAGAAGCGAGACGCATTTTTAATGGGATGCTCGAACACGACTCGGTCTCGTGGAATGCAATTCTCGTGGCTTATGCTCAAAACGGACAGTCCACCGAAGCGCTGGAGCTCTTCCAAAACATGCACAGCTCGGCTTGCAAACCGGACGAAGTATCTTTCATTTGCATCTTGGTTGCTTGCAGCCGGCTCGGGGAAGTTCACGCGAGCTGGTCGTGCTTTGTGTCGATGAGCATCGATTTTGGGATCCGAGCAAAGAAGCTCCACTTCTGCTGCATGGTGGATGTTCTTGGGAGGGGAGGATACTTGGGCGATGCCCAAGACCTCGTTGCAAGCATGCCGTTTGTTCCTGACGTTTGGGACTGGAGATCGCTGCTGGGGGCATGTAGGCTACACCGAGAGGATCACACCGCTGTCGGTTTTAATGCGACGAGGGGAATTCTCGCGTTAGATTCGAGAAACGCGCCAGCTTATGTTCTTCTTGCCAGCATCTACTTCAACAACAACAACAATAGTGACAAGAACAAAGAGGTCTATGTCAACAAGGATTGAGAATTATACGAAAAACCTGTGAATATTACGTAAAACTATACACATTGCTATTGTGGCATATTGGATACAAGGTGTGCTAGATTGAAAGGATAGATGGAGTTTGGGGATCCAAAGATGACTTCGTTGGCCACAAGCTTATAGAGAGCTTGAGTTGGATGAACCATATCCCAAAAGGCATATAAATCTGGATCTTCACATACGGAAGATATGAACCAGTTGCAAGGTCCAAGGGCATTGTAATGGCCACCATTTCCACAACAAGCTCTACTGGCATGCCTTAGTCCTGCGATGAAAAGCAAAGAACAATTATCAACACAAGCTTAAAGAACTTACCATGAGTGCTTGGATTCTCCAAGATCCTTTGTACAATAGTGTAGCTCTTAAGGTGTAGAAAATCACAGTCCCTGAGCACTGCTCTGAGCTTGGAAAAGAAAACACTTGTCTTTGAGTTGAAGCTCCGAATTTGCTCGTTAACACTTGCAACACATCTTCCTTTGCATGCTCCGTGCAGTATGAGCTCCACAGGAGTGCATCCCAGAGGTGGAATATCAGCGATGATAAACTTTTGAGCTCCATAAGCATGAAGAGTCTAGACATTATGTAGAAGGTTGCTTGTAGCAAACTATTTATGCTATCATTCTCACCTGGATCGAACGAGACATCTGGTTTATAAGCAGCGACTCGAATTGTGTGAGGTTGTAAAACATCTGCCTGAATGGATTCAGCTGATAATTGGCTGCCAAGTCATTCCCAGCAAAGCTAATTAGAAAAATCGACCGTGAAAGCAGATCCAGCGTAGAGGATTTGCCAGCCAGAGACTCCAGAACCTTCACCACCTTCTGAAACTCTTTGATTTGCTTTGTGAATGATCTCACTCCCTTTGGAAAGAAAATAAAAACCTTAGAAAGACCTTCGATCACGAATGAATGATTATCAATGTTACTCGCGAGAAGCCAGTGCTGTCAAGTAGTCCAGCCCCTGCTGCTGCAAAGTTGACACCCTTCAAGAGATTCCAAGGCGAAACACCGGGATCTAAGAAGTTGACAGGGTACGGAAGATCAAGAAACTCGGCTGATAGAGAAAGAAAGTGGGAAAATCCATGATCTCAAAACTTATGCAAGTCCCACCTATGTAATCACTCACGAGTTTGCCATTGGAAAACCTCCCTGTAGCACCTGGTGGATCGAAATTCATACCATAAGGCAGAGAATTGGCCTTGATCAAAGTTGAGATGAAATTGTTATTCCCCGTGTCGACGCTCGAGTCTCCAAACACAAAAAATGCTGGAGCAGCAGCTGCCAGTGCCACAATGAATGGATTTCTCACCAAGACAATCAGCAGTAGCGTTGCTAGAGCCATCCACAAAAGCCCCAAAGAATACACTCAAAGACTGGATACGAATATCCTCAAAAGCCTCTCTTTATTTAAATGCCGCGGATCCGGGAAGAATATTCTATTCTCAGGGTTAGGGTTTATCCATGGAGGTGAGCGCCAATGCGTGTCCAAATGCGAGCGATTTGCAGGTGGAGGAGCTCGCGTCTCTCGTCAGGAACAATCTCCACACCAAGCATCTGCTGCTGGCGGCGGAGGAAGCGTTTGTGGAGTTTTTGGATCCATCCAGGCAAGCGAGGGTTTTTTGTGTTTTCTGGTGGATTCATCTGTGATTTTTCCAGTGATAGGGAGTTGCTGGAGCTTACACCGATGGTTTCTTATCACCGGATGCTTCTTCATCGCTTGGCGGACGTCTATGGGTGAGAATCTTTGCTCTAAAACTTGAAAGAATTCACGTATAAAAGCTTTTCTTCTTCGTTTTTGCAGCCTAGCGCACGAGTCTGTGGGTGAGGGAGATGGCAGGCATTTGGTGGTCGCAAAATGCGAGGACTCGTCCATGTAAGCAATACTTCTCTATCGTATTTTCTTTCTTTTGGTAACGAATCAAAGACATGTCTAGACCGTCCGTGTTGCTAAGCGACCTACTCAACGCTTTCGAAGATTCATGCTCGATAGCCAGCAGCTCGTCTCGAACACTACTTAAACGTTCTGCTATGCAAGCATCTGGTATGGTTTGGATAGATATTGGATCAGGCTTTGAGTAAGTTTTATGTTTCAGAGAAACAATTCACTTCTAACGAGAATCCGGTCGTGACGTCTCTGGAGGAGAGAGAGGCGGCATATCTCTCGGCAAGAGAACGCATCTTCTCGTCCTGCGAGACCAGCACCAGCACTGTTGCCTCGGACGAAGCAGGCGACTCAAACGTAAGATCCCCAAGGACTGTTCCTGCGGTAGCGCACAGAATGATCACTCACGCACTGGGTAAGAGCAGCGCTCAAAGGCGTCCTGAACAACACACTAGCCGCTCGCCTGAAAAACCTCCCGACCAAGACGGCAGCACTGGCGAGACGTGTTCCAGAACAAGGAATGCTCGTCGGCCGGACATGCCTGGTAGAGCAGCGAGCAGGCTTCTGTCCAAAGCACTCGGGATCCAAGAAGGGAAAAAGAGATGAAGCAATCGATTTCACTTCCAGGTAATTGTCCCCGAGTTGCTATTCAAAGCCGTGACGGTGCTCATCACAGGCCAATGCTGTTTCGCGACTGGGAAGACGCAGTTTTCCTGGCGGTACAAGCTATAGTGTCTGGGATCCCGCAAAGGTATAGATTTTCCCTTTTCTCGGCTAAACGTTGTTGGTATTTTCTCAGCGGCATTGTCCACGGGTTCGTGGAGAGCAACAAAGAAAAGAGTGATGGTTAGCTTCGAACACTTGGACGTTCCCTCCATCGTACCTTCCTTCAAAGTCGAAGATATTTTGTCGAGAGATATTCTCGCAGGAGGGAGAGGTATTGTTTTTATTTCTCCTCCTCCTCCTTTTTCTTTTGTGTATGCTTGTGCCTTTCCAGTATCAGTTATATCGAATCCAAATCTCACGAGTTCGGACTATTGAGATACGATATCTTTTAGGTGGTTCACGGGCACTAGAAACGATAAGCTTCAATCTTTTATTCTAAAGTTCTAGCTCAAATCAGGACAAGCACAAAATTTCGTTGCTCGTGCTTTGATCGATTCTCGCAGGAGCTCCTGATAGTGAGATACCAGAACAAAGACGTTAATTTAAAGTGAGCCGACGTCCTTGATCTTATTAATCTAATAGTTTATTTGCATGAAAATCTTTTAATCTCCCATTTTGTAAACGCAACAAAGAATAAATTTATCTGATGTTAACAATTTAGGGTTGGTTACCAAGGAGATGGCAAGCATAGAGAGGTGCCAGGTGAGGTTCCGTGACGTAGAGTTTTTCTCCCCTCTAGCAGAAGACAAGTACGAGCAAATGGTGCGCGAAATGAAGGACCTCACAGCCGATGTTCGCCACGTTCACTGGCTCAACGCCTACATCCCCGAGTGCATCAATGGAACCACGCAGCTCTCGGTGTGGAGGCTGGCCAGGGAGCTGCTGCTCCTCCTGGGCTACGAGGAGCTGCCAGGAATGCACATCCTCGCCAACCGATACGTGACGCAGGACACTGTCATTCCGGACTGGTTCATCGAGCAGGGAGTCGAGTACGAGTTTGGTCCCCAGGGAGACGACGCTGGCAGCATCGCCAAGCACAGGGACGTCTACCTCATGCGCGGGCTCATACCCGAGATCAGGATGATAGTTCATCCTGACCGACTGGAGAGAAGGGCGTTTGCAGAAGCCCGGCTTGTGGAGAAGGTCATCCAAGCGTTTACAGAGAACCAGGAACGAGCGCGGCGGCGGGGCGAGGAACTCAAGAAGCAAGTGTTTCTGGGGCTGCTGGTGCTGGACACGAGCCCGGTTTTCTACAGGATTCCAGTCACCCGGCGGCTGGCTGCTTGTATGCAGAAGGTTACGCGGCGGATGGAAGTGGAAACTGTGGTGGAGAGGTTTGATCCTGGATTTCCACGCGATGCAATGGGGGACCCGATTTACAGGGAGAAGATTGCGCATTATCTGCTGGGCTTCAAGAGGTTGCTCGCGTCCAACGAGGTCGAAGTAGTGCATGCATGAGAATTATATACTCGACTTTAAACTGAAGTGTCGTTTCTAGGATCGTTTCAAAGAGTAAAATCGCGTTTTGTCTTGTGGTTTTCAACGTATTCACCGGGAAACCATTTATCCGCGAAAGAAAGTTGCAACAGAAGGATTTCTTCTGTAAAACAGGAGGATGATCACTCACTCATGCTCAAGGTACGCTTGCTCGTATTCTCTGGCAAAAGCTCCCGACCAAGGCAGCAAGCAGCACTAGCGAGACAACACTCTACAAGGCCTCTGCCCAAAAGCAGTAAAGCACTCTGGAAGAGATCCAGAGTGAAACTTCAAGCAACCTTCCGCTTCAATTACGTGCTTCGTGCAAGCCAACTTACGCATAAAAGTTTGGATGTGTTAGCAAAAACCTGGAAAATTTAAACCAGCAGTTACCAGAGATGGTCAACGTCCACACACTCCAACGGCTCCTTTTTTCACCAGATCCGAAACTTTACCTGGGCGTTTTTAACTCTGGGCTCAACGGAAAGGCGAGCTCGTAAAGTGGCAAATCATCGCTGCTCTTACATCATCGCGCTTCTCTCGTTACGCGCTTGTGGGTAGCGACGCTTTGGCTTACACGATTGATTGATGCAAAGGTGTTCTTCTGGTAACTCAAAGGCGCAGGGCACATGTAGAAGATAGCATTGTAAACTGACGATCCTCTGCGTGGAAGAAAAAGTGGACTGGCTGGGCTGTTATTCGATCTCTTTTTCTTTTCGAATCTCTTCCCATTATCTGCTTCGACTAAAGCTCTTGTGTTTTTGTGTGCTTTTGTGCGATGGATTCAGCGAGTTTGTGGAGGCTCATCGTCTTGCTGCTCGCAGCAGTGGATGTTGCTCGTTGCAGATTCCATGCGTATGCACGAGGCTGGCAATTGGCAACCGCGACTTGGTATGGAAGTCCCAGCGGTGCTGGAACTGATGGTATGCGAGGAAATCTCTCTCCAATCATTCTTCTTCTCTTTCTTGCAGTGATCAATGCCTTCGTTTTCCTTTGTCTCTTGCATTTCCAGGAGGAGCTTGTGGCTATGGTGAACTCCCGAACACTCCCTACGGCCTCGATGTTGGTGCTGGGAGCCCCGTCCTGTTCAAGAATGGCAGAGGCTGTGGTGCATGCTACAAGGTATGAGAGATTTGGATTTCCTTCCCAACCCCTTCCAAAAGAATTCATGTTCTTCGTTTTTGGCTTGGATTGCACAGGTGAGGTGCTTGCAGCAGCAGCTCTGCTCCGGCAAAGCCGTGACGGTGGTGATCACAGACGAGTGTCCCGGTGGCTACTGCGCGTTTGGGAGGACGCATTTCGACCTCAGTGGCACGGCATTTGGAAGAATGGCGATGGCCGGAAGAACAAACCAGCTGTTGGGATCAGGAGTTATGCAAGTCCTCTACAAGAGGTAATAGTTAAAAAGAGTTCATGGCCAACTTCTCCTGACCCTTTAACAAATTTTGCAGGGTCGATTGTAACTATGGCTCCAGGCCCATGGAATTCCAAGTCAACGAAGGATCCACACCATTTTGGTTGTCCATTCTCGTTCGCTACGCAGCGGGACCTGGAGATTTGGGTCATGTCGAGCTCATGCAGGTAGATAAACATGCCTTTCTTCACTTCTTTTTCTTTCTCTCTCTCTCTTAGCTTACACTGACGAAACGAATTGTTTGTGCTCTCTCTCTCTCTCTCTCTCTCTCTCTCTCTCTCTCGCCACACACACACACACACAACAGGCTGGGTCTCGAGTTTGGCAGCCAATGACTCAGGTGTGGGGCGCAACATGGTGTTTCAATGGCGGTCCTCTGAGGGGCCCTTTCTCGTTTCGAGTCACGACTCTGTCAACCTCGGAAACAGTCGTGGCTCGAAACGTGATTCCAAGGAACTGGGCTTCCAACACTTGCTATCGCTCCAGGGTCAACTTTAGATGATCTTCTTGGAATCGATCATAACGTATAGATTTCTACACACCTTGTCCCACCATGAAAGCCGAAGTTTCCAAAGGGTGGGATGAGATTAAATACAAATCATCCATCTTTGTCTGGTGGAAACTAAAAGAGAGATTTTGTGTTGATCTCACATAAAAGAAAAAAGAACTTGTTCAAGGACGAATGAGAGCTGCGAACAAATCAATTCAGCGACTGGAAAGAAAACTCTATCCATTCCATCAGCTCTGCTGTTCGCTAATCATCTCACCAACATGCGTGTCAACAATTCAATCTCTCGCATGGAAACCACATCATGCCAGCCACAAAAAATCATTTTACAAAAGGCTGACGACAACGTACATCCAAAGCAAAGTCAGGACGGAAGCATCTATCAAGCTACTCGGTGTCCAAAGCAGCAACGAGAAAAGAAAGAAAGAAAGAAAGAAAAGAAGGAAGGACAAAGAGAGCCAACCTTGGAGAAGAGCAGCTATGGCGGGGCTGGCTGGCTGGCTGGCCGGACACGATCCTTAGCTGGTGGGCTTTTGTTGTGGCTTGCTAGTTGCAAGCTCCAGAAGATAGGAGATGCCCTGCGTCCAGATCTTGTGCTCGTAGTCACTCCGACACTCGAATTCCTCGAGCTCTGCCGTGTTCGTCTTGACTCCAAAGTATCGCCGCTGTTCTCCGTTTTCCAGGAGTGATCGCCCAGGCCAGGCTGGGATCTCTGTGTAGACGTCCACAACCACACCTGCGAGCCAAGGACAGAGGGAATTTTTATGAGTTCTATCCATCCATCAGAGCGGCAGAAGGAACAAGAGGAAGAAATCAAGCTCCACGCTGTTTTTACTTACTTTTCTTGTTCTTCTTTAGAGCGCCCCCTACGTGCTTGCTCTGGAGTTTCAGGATAACCTGCCACATTTGTCCCACGGAATGCTTTGCTTGCCTGTTCTCTCGCGGGAGCGATAATAAAATACCAACGTACCTGGTTATGTTTGTTAATGTAGGCACAGACCGATCTCCAATGAATCTCGCCTGCGCAAAAGGCACACACACAGGGCTTAGCGCTCTGTCCCAGAGCAGAAGATATCTCCACTCCATGGAGCAAGAGTAAAGCATACTCACCGCTCTTTGACCGTTTGAGAAAGTCCGTTCCTTTGGCCAGCACTTCCTGTGTGAAGGACTCGGCCTCGCTGTCCTCGGATCCAAGCTCTCCACTGAAGTTCATCGAGCCTCGCTCGTACGGGATGACCGACGAGCGGCTGTGCTGGTGCTGCTGTTGCTGCTGCTGGTTCTCTTTCAAGGCCCTGGCCTTGAGCATCGCCGCTCCCCGTAGAGCTGTCGGCAGAAAACACCAACAAAGTTGATCAGTTAAGCAAAGATTCGGCCACCTACAATAAGCACGCGTGAGCGAGCACTCCGGAACTTGACTTACATGTCGCAGCACCAGCAGTGAGCGTCATAATGTCCCCAGCCGTTTTGACACGAACCGCGGAGCCAACAGCCGACGCAACCAGCTCGTGATCGGCTCCCAAGCTCTCGGCGACCTCCACACACTGAGATGCTACGAGCGATGCAGCGGAAGCCATGGCCATGCTCGTCTTTGCTCCACCATCGTCGATGGCCGTGGCTGCCGTGGCAGCAGCCACGGCAGCTATCGCAGCGGCAACGCTCGCGACTTGGATGGCTGCGTGAACCTGTGCGTTTTGGGCACGAATTGCCTCCTTCTTCTTGTCCTTGACGTCTCGGAACCATCTCCTTACGGACTTTCCGTTTCTGATGGGCGACTTGGGAGCTGTAGTAGTCGTGGAAGAATGATGCTGCACAACGAAAAATTGGCCTTGAGCGAAGAAAAAGACCAGTGTACTACCTGCTCTTCTGGAACTTGAGGTGACAGAGGCGAGCCCATTCCAAGTGGTCCACTATGGTTCTTCATTAAAAGCCCACTTCTCTGGGAATTCCTCTTCTGGATGCCGAGCTCCTGCAAGAAAGGAAGAATGTAGCTAGGCACTGTCAGGAACAAAGGACCAATAAACTCCAAACTACCTTAAGAGGCTTACCACTGGTGCGAGAATTCTATTGAGAACCATGTCGGAGGTCATTGCCGAGGCGAACGAGAAGGGTGTCGTCTCGATCCCCGTCTCCTCGGCTCGTCTCGTGGTAGCAAACTTGTTGGCGGCGGGATTGTAGGGAGCCAGTGCCTTGGAGACGTCCACGGCCGAGATGCTCCACGATCTGGAAAGGAACTCCATGGGTTCCAATGGCGTCTCTGGAGGTGGGTAGGACGTCGTGGGCGATGGGAAGTACATGGGGAAATCCTCTTCAATGTTCTCCAGGTGCTGGGACAAGCTGCTGTTCTGGCTGTCGAATCCGGAGGAGGCGCTGTGCTCGAGCATGTAGAGATGATCCTGCTGCTGGCCGTCGAAGTTGAATCCGACGTGACTGATACCATTGATAGTCGTCTTCATGATCTCGGACGGCCGATTCATATGGATTCCCTCGTCACAACAAGATGATCATGGTCGTCTCCTCTTCACCGAGTGAAACCTCGATTTTCTCGACTCTGCGACCGTAATATGTTAGCGATGAGCAAGAACACGCAAGAACAGGGACAATCGGCACTGTACCTCGAAAGATTTGGCTGGATCGATCCGAAATATCGATGTCGAGCCGGCCTAGCATCGATCTCCCTGGACTGCGCTCATCCTATCGGAATGAAGCGGCGGCAACGCAATTCCGGGCAACAGTCGACACGAATTCCACACGCGAATCTTTTCCGCTAGCGAACAAAATAACGCACAGACTGCCCGAGATCGCGAGCGCTCCCCAGCTGAATCCGGCCAAGCCCCGCCGCAAAAGCCTCACATCAAGACACAGATTTCCTGCGCGGAGAACATCGAAAACTTGTGCAAGAAGAAGGTGAGGAATGGCGACAGATCGCACGCATCGGCCTCGCCTTTGCCCTATCACACGCGCCAATGCCGATCGAGCGAGCGAGCGCCTGCCAAAATCTTGATCACAGGAAAACGAAAGATTGAAAAATAAGAACCCTCGCCAATAGGAGAACATTAAGCATTGAGTGGGCTTCTTCCATACCGGAATGTGAACGTCTGGCCATTCCGGGGCGGAAGGGCGGCACGATCCGCAATGAAAACCCCGGAATGACGTGGCGATGGACGGCTGTCAGTCAGTTGACATAATAGTCAAGGCGTTTTCAAAGGCAGGCAAGGCGTTCCCTCTCTTTAAAAATTTCTTTCTTTGCACTGGCAAAAGCAATGCGCATTCTTTTTTTCCCTTTCGCTCCAGATTCCAAGAGCGCTGGCCTCCACGGAATTCGAACACGCGACCTTTGGTTTCTACGCTTCCTGGGAATCGAGCCCCGGACCGCTCAGTTTGTTTGTTTCTAGACGCGAGAAAAAGCACAACGGCACATGCTTTGGGCTTGTATTGAAATCCAAGGCATCATTCTCAAGCTCTAATTGATTGTCTCTTTTGAGGTAAGCATCACATGTGGAGGGAAAATATAAACCATTGGATCACACAAGCCCTAGAAATCTGGCGGGAGCCCTCGCCTTTTGAATATGAACCGTTGATCTAAAAGCTGGCAGCCGTCGATCTTGCCTTGGCGATTTTAAACAAGGCCCAGAACTTGTGGCGCGGAGGCGCTTGCTGAGGTGTGCGGTGTTGGTTGGCCGGTGGGCAGCGAATATGCTCCCAGCGCTGTGGGCGATATGTCTTTTTTCTTTGAAAAAGAATAGAGGAGATCGATGTACGACTGGTGGAAAAATTCCTTGTTTGTAGCCCCGTCATGAGTAGAATAGAGCAGCAAAGGATTTTAGATTTGGCAAAGAAAATTGGTATCGATGTTGTCAATGTTGCTGGAAGAACTGACACTGACCGCTTTGGGCAACAGTAAGAGCCGCGAGAACTCGTCCGGGAGGGAAACATGGGTGGATAGATGGATACAACCAAACAAAAAAGATGATAGTATGATGGGATCACACACACATTGTATATAGGCGAGGAATAGGTTTCTCTTTTCTCTAGCAGAGATTTGTCCCGACTTACTTGGAATGTTCAGCGTTGTTTCTTTTCCCTCTTACTGACCTTGACCTACATGTTGACCACGTTGACTATAGAATTTCTTTGTTGACTTTTGTTGACTCCCAACTAGATGCGAATATCTCATTGTTTCAACTGCTCCCATTGTTTCAAAGCGATTCATGGTGAGGAAACGGATCAATGTTGAAGCTTGGGACTGTTACTTGCTTTTTTCTACTGCATCCCAAGTTTTTCCAGAGACAAGCCATGTTATCGATCATGTCTTTTTTACTTCAGTTTTTTCAGTCCAAACACAGGTTATGATTTTAGAAATGTGTGATGGGATCAAACAACGCTTTGGTTAGCTCGGGAAAACGCAAGCGTGGAAACCAAGATAAAAGTCAGCGGGTGACATATCAAATCTCTAGCTCGGAGTTGACTGAGGGCTGACCCTAAAGAAATCCCGTTGACTTTTGTAGCGCGTTGACGTCACCAAGCTAGCAGAATGCAAGATGACAACTCCCTCTTTGACCATTGTTGACTACTGCTGACCGTTGACCACGGCACATAAGGTTGGTGTGTCATTTATAGCGTCACAGTAGAGAGAACTGACAACTAAGAGAGAGACCCAAGGAAATTCTTGTGTGATTCTCTTACCGACGTCGAGACTCGAACCGTGGCTGGACAACTCGTCGGAATTAATGCAGGTTGATGGTAGGTGCACTTCCCGCCTCAATTATAGCTTGCAGACACACAAAGGTAAAAACCAAAGGTTGAATGAAAATCACCATTTCTCAATGTAAGATACATAATATTTCCCAAAACCATGGTTACCTCCTCATGGTATTTCTCCATTTTACCACAGTTTGGTGGAAAAAAATCAGCCAGCATCAGAGCCAGAGCCGTCGGTGGGGCGGTTAAATGCGAGCGGCAAATTTGCCAGCGAAAGAGCGGCGGTAAATAAAAGGGAAGGTAAGTTTTTTTTCTCTGGTATTTTCTTTTCCAAGGGTGAAAAGGTGGGGTGGTAATAAATCTTTGACACCACATTCATTAAATGCATGGCGTCCCTTTGGTGGCCAGTTTGCCTTGTTCATGTGCATTGCCATTCCGCAATGCTCAAACAAATGCCCTTCGTCGCGTCGTTCGGCCATTCACTCCGTTTTCCTCGTCTCGCCGCTGCGATCTTGACTCTGATTTAAGAAAGCTTCCGCGGCCAGCCGGCGCTGGAGTGATCTCATCAAGCTTCTCGCGCTGATTTCATCGTCCAATCCAAGCAGGGGGCCGAGAAGCACGAAGACGAGGAAGAAGGAAGGAGGTCTTGCAGCGGGTACTTCTTCATCTTGGGTTTGCTCCAGCGCAGGCTTCGATTCGGCGACGGCCACCATGGCCTCCAGCTCGATCAAGGAGCAGGAAGGCAGCAGCCGGGCAAATGGGAGCGAGATGGGAGCGATGAGCACCAGGAGCCTGGGAGGATTGAGCCCGCTCAGCGTCCATCTATGGAAGGACAAGGCCGGGCCGGATATGGAGGACATCTCGGCTCGACTTACGTGGAAGGACTTGGCGGTAACGGCCACGGCGCGCGGTGAGACCAAGCGTTTGCTGGAGCCCATGACGGGTTACTCGGAGCCGGGATACATCACCGCGATCATGGGGCCGTCTGGATCCGGCAAGTCGACGCTGCTGGATGCTCTTGCCGGTGAGTCTTCTTCCTGGATAAAAAACTTGGGGATGGAAATCTTTTTCTTTGTTTTCCTGTTCTTGCTTAGAGTGGTGCTTAGATCTAGCAAAGGTGGTGCTACTGTGCTGTGTTCGAGCTAGTTTTCCTGGTTTCTCGTGGCGAGGCTGCTTAGATCTTCGTGTCTGCCAGGGAGGCTGGCGAAGAACACCACTCAGACGGGTCAGATCTTGCTCAATGGACGGAAGAAGCAGCTCTCCTACGGCATTGTGGTCGGTGTTCTTCATTCTCTCGCTCTCCTCTCGAGACGAGCTCACGGTTCGTGTTCTTGGACAGGCCTATGTGACTCAAGAGGATACTTTGATTGGAACGCTGACAGTGCGCGAGACGATAACGTACTCGGCCAACTTGCGGCTCCCGGATGCGCTAAACAAGGCCGAGAGGCTGGCCATTGTAGAGTGCACGATTGTGGAGATGGGGTTGCAGGACTGCGCTGATACTCCGGTGGGGAACTGGCATATGAGAGGATTGAGCGGTGGCGAGAAGCGGCGGCTTAGCATTGGACTGGAGATCCTCACAAGGCCGAGGCTCTTGTTCTTGGACGAACCAACGAGTGGTCTCGACAGGTCTGTGTGATATCTCTTCTCTTTTGGGATTGTTTGTTTTCCAGCTCTCTTTGCGTCTTTTGGTGCTTGGATTCTTGCTCGGGAGAGATGGCTTTGTCTCTTCCAGCTTAAACTTATACTCGTTTCCTCCAGTGCCTCGGCGTTTTTCGTGATGCAAACGCTACGGAACCTCGCAAGGGACGGGCGTACGGTCGTGGCTTCCATTCATCAGCCGAGCAGCCAAGTTTTCGAGCTCTTTGACAACTTGGTCCTTCTTTCGCATGGAAAGACTATCTATTTCGGTGAAGCTGCTCTTGCTCAAGAGGTATAGTAATGCAATGGCAAAGTTCGTGACCACTTTTATAACTCTTTTTGTTCTTCCAGTTCTTTGCTTCTGCTGGATTTCCATGCCCTCCACACCGGAACCCGTCAGACCACTACCTCCGAGCGATAAATTCCGACTTTGACAGGGTCAAGGCGACACTCAAAGGCTCCTTCAAGTTTAGAGTAAGTCTCTTCTCTTCTTTGTCTTCCTCGAAAGTTTCTCTCATTTTATTTTCTTTCCTCACATTCTTCGATGAATTTCTTGACAGGACTTTGAGTCGGGCGATCCTCTGGATCACGTCTCCACGAGTCAGATCATTAAAGTTCTCACAGAGCACTACCAATCGTCTGCGCAGGCAATGCAGACAGCTGCCAAAGTTCACGAGATCAATCAGACCGTAAGCTTTTCCTCGTGTGATCAATCTTAAACTTACGTTTTTCTCGTGTTTTGTCAACCAGAAAGGTGCTGTTCTCGAGTCCGAGGGCAGTCAGGCAAGCTTTTACATGCAAGCCTTGACACTCACACGAAGATCTTTCGTGAATATGTCGAGAGATATCGGCTATTACTGGCTCCGTGTGGCAATCTACATCATGCTCAGCATCGGAATTGGAACTTTGTATTATAGAATTGGCACCGGCTACAACGCGATCCTGGTAATCTTGATTCTCACCCACCAAGAAAAAAATGTTACTCCATCAATGCGAAGTTGACTAAGTTTTCCTTGTTGTTTCCCAGGGAAGAGCAGCATGCATGTCTTACGTTGGTGGCTTCCTCGTTTTCATGTCGATTGGAGGCTTTCCATCGTTTGTGGAAGACATGAAAGTAAGTGTCCATTGATTCCTCCTTGGTCATCCACTAACGAGTTTTTTCTTTTCTTCTACAGGTTTTTAGCAGGGAGAGATTGAATGGACACTACGGTGTGGTTGCCTTCGTGATTGGCAACACGCTCTCGTCACTTCCATTCTTGTTTCTCATCTCTCTCATATCGGAGCTCATCGTCTACAACATGGTCCAGCTCCATCCTGGGATCACACATCAAATCTACTTCGTTCTCAATCTCTTTGCGTGCGTTGCTGCTGTAGAGAGCTTGATGATGGCTGTCGCCAGCCTCGTTCCAAATTTTCTCATGGGGATCATCACTGGAGCCGGAATCCAGGTTAAAGTTGCATTCTTTGTCATGGCATTTACATTCGCTCTTCCTTGTTTTCTTGCACAGGGCATTTTCCTGCTTGTCGCTGGCTTCTTCCGACTTCCAAACGATCTTCCAAAAGCTTATTGGAAGTATCCAATGTCGTACATTGGCTTTCACATGTACGCTCTACAGGTATGAAAGGACCTTTGACGTTCAAACAGCTTGACAGTCATTGTTTTGTTGCAGGGAACTTACGAGAATGATTTCCTTGGCTTGGAATTTGACAACAAGTTTCCAGGACTTCCAAAGATCCCGGGCAAGTTCATCCTCACGGACGTGTACCAGATCACAGTGGCGAGATCAAAGTGGTGGAACTTGGGAGTGATCTTTCTCATGATCATCGTCTACCGGGTCATCTTTTTCATCACGATCAAGTACGTAGAGAACGTCCAGCCGTGGGTCAGTGCGATGATGGCCAAGCACAGTGCCAAGCTGCGACGCAAGAAGAAATCAACAACACTTCCCAGCACCGTCAGGCCAGTTCTTCAGTCTCCATCACCCGGCCATCCCAACTTCACAAGGAAATAGAAAAAGGATCGACAAATGTTCCATGTACAATGCAAGAAATCACAAAGAACAAGCTTGCGGCTCTATCTGTTCAGTCTGTAAAAGCTACAGAACTAAACGCTGTATGACTAAGATGATTTTGGTGTCAATCGTTACTTCCAGAATAATCTGCTGGTTTCAAAATTTTGGTTAAGGAAAGAGGTTAATGCGAGATTAATTGTCAAGCTGGAATAATGTAATTGTATCTCTGGTTAAATAACAAACGCAAACAGCAAGGTTACAACTTGTTGCAACATACTGCTTTCGCACACGCTTGCTCCAAGGTCATGGATTCGAAGATGCTCGATCTAGCAGCAAAGAAGAAAGGAGGCTAGACAATTGTGATGGCACGGTTGCAAGCAATCTTGGAAGCTACAACCCCTGTCATGAAGGCGGGACGAGCTCCAGAAAAGCCATATGACTGATTCGGATATTGTAAGGCTCAAGAGCAGCAACATTTTACTCAATGGTACTCCAACTACATGTTTTTGGGTCTCCTTGGAAAGCTATTGAAGATGTCTTTTGGTAAGTTGATTTGGTCCAATATTTCTGTGACTGATCTCTCAGTTTTCTTGACAAAAGATGGACACATTCCTTGCCAGAGATGTGTTGTTACGAATCTACAACATTGGGAGAAAACATGAAGTCTAGATAGAGAGAGGACAATGGCTGACATGAATGATGCGCTACGTAAGATGGATGAGGGAGATGTTGATGGTGTGCATATGCTTGGAGTTCGTGGTCAGAGTGTGCTTATCTGAAAAAATGGTTGGAATGAGGATTCCCTTGCAGCTGCACAGTCATTTCCAAGCTTGGTACGTTCATTGAGTACAAGGATATGACGAGAATGCACTGTCATGTAATTGGTGCTAGATTTGGTGGAGATTGGACCACATGACAGGACAAATGTTTTGAGATTTAACAACAAAAAAATCACTATAACATTGAGAAATAGGTTATTTTTTCCTTATGCATTTTTTTCCAGGCTTTTCTTCTCTTGTGTACAATCTTTGCTCTACTAAAGATGGGCTTGATCCTCAGAAAAGATGGCATGGACAAGCTTAAGTGGAGGTACATTAGCTTTTTCCTATTGCTTGAGTGTGTCGTCCAAAGAGAAACCAAAGTCCAAGGTGACCATCATACATATTTTGCCTATTACAACCAAATAAAAAATTAGTAGTTTTTCTATCAAATTTTTATATTGATTAGTTAAAAAACTAATAATTATATTATCTACTTTATTAAGATATATAATAAAATTCTTTAAAAGTATTAAACTGAAGTTTCAATTTAATCTAAATTGAGAAATATAATCTCTATTAATAGCACAGCTTATGTGTAGTAAATATAATTTTATTAAATATAAATTCCTCCATGAACATTTTACATTTATTTTAAATAAAAAATTCAAGAATATTTTAAATAATTTTCTATGAACATTGCTTAATAGTAGTTCTTATTATTTATTAATTTATCAATTGGAACTGTGAGTGCATGGACCTCACAGAACTATAATTATAATCACTTTATAATTTATAAGTATAAGATTAATCTTATTATATATCAACCATTAGATAGTAGAATAACTAAAATATACGTAAAATATCCTAAAAAATCTAAGTATATTTTAAATATATTCACTGACTTCATTCTCCAAGACAAATCTCTACAGGGAGGCTAATTCTCTAACAGAATCAATTATGTCACATTTCTTCTCTGGATGGGTGATGGATGCACACGGTAGTAGATCATTATCAAAAGCTGTGAATCGTTGAATCATAAGAACCTCCTCAGGCCTTCTACCTTCCGTGACACACCAGAAAGTCCGTGGGATTGCGACGCGGTAAACAGTTGGTAATCCTCCCCGGAACAACAAACCTATCATCTCAATCGTTGATGGGAAACAACAAACCTATCATGGGAGAGGTTCTCTCCGTGCCTGAAGAATCTCAAGAGTGACTTATCATCTGGCAAATCAGCTGTGCTTCACCCGCCACTTCTGTGGCAGAACTTCCTCTATTGAAGCTTTTGCCTTCGAAGCACATTCTTTGGAAGTCGTGAAGCCCGTCCAAGCAGCAAACGATCTGATCTCGCAGAGTACCTCCCCTTGACTTCAACCTGTTGCCTCTT
This sequence comes from Selaginella moellendorffii, assembly GCF_000143415.4. NCBI lineage: Eukaryota > Viridiplantae > Streptophyta > Lycopodiopsida > Selaginellales > Selaginellaceae > Selaginella > Selaginella moellendorffii. Next base: position 330,106 of record NW_003314344.1, read on the forward strand.
CTCTGGGAAGATCAAGCTACGTGAGTCGATCAGCATATCCATAAGCCCCGTGACAAACTCCATGACCAAGGCTTCATTTGTTCTGTCCAAATGGCAGGCGAAAGCAAGGCCTCTCACGCGTGGATTGTGGAAGTACTTCTCTACATACTCCGGGGACATGCAAAAGAGGCAGTTGTTCAGCTCCGCATCAAGAAAGTTTTCGACCGCTGGGCTCCTGAAGAACTCTAAGCTGAAACCGAAAAAATCCAGAGCGTCTTTCACAACGCAAATGTCCACTCTGAAGTTCCGTAAGTCCCTAGACGTCCATTTGGAGGCACACTTCTCACTCCCTCCCATACAACTCACGCACACGTAATCCGGTTCTTCTTGTGACCAAAACCACCAGACATGACCATTCCTTACAGACCTCGCATTCTACCATCTTCTTACCGCCGTCCTTCTTCAAGCCACAGACACAATTCACGAAAGCAATGTCTCCCTCCCAGATCTCGGAGTCCTCCGCCTCTGATGGTAACAATGTAGCGGTGCAAGGTGAGGTTCCGTGACGCAGAGTTCTTCTCGCCTCTAGCAGAGTACGAGTACGAGCAAATGGTGCGTGAAATGAAGGACCTCACAGCCGATGTTCGCCACGTTCACTGGCTCAACGCCTACATCCCCGATGCAGCTCTCGGTATGGAGGCTGGCCAGGGAGCTGCTGCTTCTCCTGGGCTACGAGGAGCTCCCAGGAATGCACATGCTTGTCAACAGATATGTGACGAGAAGGACACCGTCATTTCCGATTGGTTCATCGAGCAGGCAGTCGAGTACGAGTTTGGTCCCGAGGGTGACGACGCTGGAAGCATCGCTAAGCGCATGGACATCTACATCATGCGTGGGCGCATACCTGAGATCAGGATGATCGTTCATCCTGACCGACTGGAGAGGAGGGCGTTTGCAGAAGCCCGTCTTGTGGAGATGGCCATCCGAGAACCAGGAACGAGCGCGACGGCGGGGCAACAAGCTCAAGAAGCAAGTGTTTTTGGGGCTGCTCGTGCTGGACACAACGTTTTCTACAGGATTCCAGTCACCCGGCGGCTGGCGGCTTGTTTCCGTGGGAGTAACCGGCGGATGGAGGTGGAAACTGTGGTGGAGAGGTATGATCCTGGATTTCCACGCGATGCAATGGGGGACCCGATCTACAGGGAGAAGATTGCGCATTATCTGCTGGGCTTCAGAGATTGCTCGAGACCAACGAGATGGAAGAAGGATGATAAGTGTAATAGTATCCTTGTTTTGTGCATGTGAATACCAGAACTTGGCTCTTGTTCTGGATCTTTTAGTTTTGTGTTCACCCAGTGTTGATGGCTGTCTTAACCATCTTGAATCATGACAGGGAAGCCATTTCTCTCGGTGAAAGAAAGCTGCAAGTGAAGATTTCTTAAGTGCATCGCACAAAGGATTGTCCTTGGGGACGATTCCTGGCAAAAGCTCCCGACCAACGCACGCACTCTACAAGGCCTCTGCCAAGCATGTAAGCACTCTGAGCTGGAACGAGCTGAACCCTGGATTCTCCAGCTTCATCCTTCGGATCATCTCCTTCTTGAATGTGAAGCACTTCATCTCACAAACCGTGAACTGTGATGTTTCGTTGGCACTGCCTGTTTCATCAAGTCTGTGTTACGTATTCTTCCGAAGGAAGCTCAAAATCTCTGGGATGATTATCCGACGCAATGCATGGTGGAGTTTCCGCAACCACGGGCTCGAATGACATAGATTTACCACAACAGACCTCAGTGATGGAAAGAATGAACAGGAAAAATACTACAGTATGAATGCTATAGAAGTACAGGTCTATATATATGCATCGCTTTAAATCTCTCCGAGATTGCTGCTGTAGATCCCTGTTTTCGTGTCACCTTGATTCCTGCTGCTCCAACACTCCCCCTCGATCTGACAATCTTTTCAGATCGTAAAACATCTTCAGCTCTCAGCTCCCTCTAGGAAGAGAACCTGAGTCGGCTATGCAGTTGTTGAACTGCCACTGTTGTCTTTGTCAAGAGGTCTGCTGCGTTACCAGAACAACACCTTTGCATCAATCAATCGTGTAAGCCAAAGCACCGCTACCAACTAGTGCGTAACGAGAGAAGTGCGATGATGTAAGAGCAGCGATGATTTGCCACTTTACAAGCAGCTCAGTGATGGTGCCTCGCTCTCCATGCCATCCAACGTAGGCCGTCCAGGTTCCATCCATGGATGACTGCCAGGCAACTCGTTCCCAAGTTCCCTTTTTCGTAAATCTCGCCCTCGATCCTGACGATGCCACTCACAACTCCCGTCCCGGTCGCTTCTTCTTCTTCTGCCTCGCTGCCGTGGATCATTTTCACTGCAAATGCCGCTCCATCGGATCTGCGGAAGGCTCTGTAAACTTTGGCGTGGCCTCCCCTCCCGATCTGGGACTCTGTTTGTTGGCCAGAGACGGATAAGTATCGCCACAGCTGGTCGTCCAGGACCGAATGCATCTGCCGTTCGGTCTTGACTTTATAGAGTTTGAATTCTTTTTTAACAGGTCTACCTGTGGGGGTGGGGGTTTAAATGCTTTTTCAGCAAGGGACAGTTTGGTCAGGCCTTCGCTCGCTCCTCTAAAGTCTGTGGTGTGGTGTTGTTGGCCATGGCGCTGGAGTCTTCCACGATCACAGTGACGAACACTTGCTTGGTTGCTCCAAGTTACAGCCCCGGGGACAGTGATCTTTTGGAAAGCAAGAAGAAGCAAATGCGTCCCAGTGCTGCCGCTCATATGCTCTGGTTTGTGCCTTACAGGACTCGCCTTCTCTTCTTCCGAAAGCCTCCTCCTCGTCTCTCCTTCGAGGCCATTGTAGCAAATCTCAAGAGCTCTCTTGCCAAGGCGCTGGTGGAGTTTTATCCCTTGGCAGGGAGATTGCTGGTGAGTGACAGCGACAATGGACTCCGGTTGGATGTGGTTTGCAATGACAAAGGCGTGCTCTTCATCGAAGCCAGTGCTACTGGAGTTACAATTGGGGAGCTTGAAAAGAATGAAGTGAGTGGCCATTTCGAGGGGATTCCGGCAAAACTAGTGGAAGATCTGGCACAATGTGGAGGCTACGATATATCTACGATTCCATGGTCCTTCGATGCTCCTCTTTTCATCATCCAGGTACTTCACTATATTTGTATTGATAATTAAGTCAATTCATATGTAGGTGACAGAGCTTTCTTGTGGTGGAATTTGCATCTCCATCAAGTTTAATCACCAGCTGTTGGATGGAGCTGGGACCTGGAACTTTGTGAAGTCATGGGCTGAGGTCTGTTGCGGTAAATCTATGTCACTCAAGCCCGTGGTTGTGGAAACTCCACCATGTATTGCGGTCTCGGACGATCATCCTACAAATTTTGAGCTACCAGCAGGGTTTGAAAGGATCCGGAACGCGGATTTACTGAAATTCAACACCAACTCAACATCGCAGTCCACGGAGTACGAGATGAAGTGCTTTGCATTCAAGAAGGAGATGATCCAAAGGATGAAGCTGGAGAATCCAGGGTTCAGCTCGTTCCAGCTTCTCACGAGTTTCATATGGTCCAGAGTTAACGCTGCGAGAGATCTCAAGGATGACGAAACCACTACTCTTGTATTTGCGGCAAACTGTAGAGGAAGGATCAAGACTGTCCCGGAGGGACTCGTAGGAGTCGCCGCGGTGTATGATCACGTTTCCACCAAATTCTCGAGCCTACGAGCTCAGGGAAATGAGCTGAGAAACGGGGCCGTTCTTCTCAGGGAAAAGATTGGTGATTTGCTCACGGAGGAAGGCGTGGGTCTCTACTCAAAGGTTGTGAGCAATGGCGACAGGGACTCCACAGCTTTTCCTCTATACAAGATGGAAACAGCATTGATCGTTGGAAGTTCGTTCTACTTCCCGGTTTTCCAAGACTTTGGATTTGGAAAGCCAGTTGGAATGACGCTGGTTCGTCCTTCTGAGGATGGCAAGCTATACTATTTCCCAGGAAAGGAGGAAGGTGATGTGGTAGCTTATGTTGGGCTCAAAAGACATGCGATGAGAAAGCTTAGTTATCCACAGGTTTGAAACTTATATAGCCATGGATTTTTATTTTTATTTTTTTGCTTCATTTATTTAATATTTCTTTCTAAATAAAAAAGTAGTTTGCATTTCAAAGAGAATACATTTATTGTGATGTTACAATATAAGATAAATTATTTGACAAAGTATGTTGCTTCATTAACAATTAAATTTTTTTTTGACATGCAAGATTTTTACAATTTGTAAACCCATTCTAAACTTAAGTTTTGACAAAGAAAGATTATTTATAAAAACTTATGATTATATTCTATAAGAGTTAAAAAATGCTCAAAGAAGTGTTTTATATAAGGAAGAAACAACAAAAAGCCAATATATACTAGGAAAGAATAACAAAATTTAAATGAGTGTTTGTATTTTTTATATAATTGCTATTGAGTTCATTTTCTTAAAAGTATAGAATTTTCCTTTGATTATTCCATCTTATGTGTTGAGTTGAGTGTTGAAGAGATTAAATATATTGAGTCTTATACTTAACTTATATTGGTTAAAGTATTTTATAGTAGACTATTCATTATTATCTAGACATATAGAGTAAAATATCCTTTTTGCATTTTTTTTTAGTTTTCTATTTCCACATTAATACCACTGCTAAAATTCTTGCTTCTTTATCCTCTTCCACTTGATTTTTTCCTCAAATTTTTTTGCTTTCTTATCTTTGTTATAACATTCACACATTTTTGTTTTTTTTTCTTTTTTGATGAGGGGATAGAGGAGACTAATCCAACCATGATAATGAAGTGAGGATGAGTGACAATGCTAATAGTATTGGAGCAAAGATACACAATATGAATTGTGGAGTGAGAGATAAATGAATACAAATGTAATGATGTAACAAACCCAGCAAAGTGAGGCCACGCAAACATCACAGTGAGTGGGGCTAAACAAAACTAATGAAAAGTGAAGATTAATGTAGTGAGTTTGAAGGGTATAATGTTTTAAACATTTTTCCTTGAAGTAGAGGATAATGAAGTTAAGAAGATAAAGGATAATAGGAGTGAGTTTAATCTCTGATAGGACAAGGATAAAAATAGCAAGTCTAAGTTAACACAACTATCTTGGGTGTTGACTATGAAGAGACAAATTTTGTCATTAATTACAAATTAATAATGGTCTTAGAAGATAATTGAGGGAAGACATAGAGGTATAATTAACTTTTTGCTTACTGCAGCAATATATTGTGAATTATAATTCCCCTCCAAGTCCCCTTGATTTCTAATTGAAAGTTACAATTTTGAGGTTTGTTCAAGAATATATATATATATATATATATATATATACATATATATACATATATATACATATATATACATATATATACATATATACATACATATATATACATATATACATATGTATGTATATATGTATATATATGTATGTATATATGTATATATATGTATGTATATATGTATATATATATATATATGTATATATATATATATATATGTATATATATATATATGTATATATATATATATGTATATATATATATATATATGTATATATATATATATATATGTATATATATATATATGTATATATATATATATATATGTATGTATATATGTATGTGTGTGTGTGTGTGTGTGTCTATATATATATATATTACACTAGTTATAGTATATAGACATACATTTGTTACTGGGTCAATCCATGGTTATTGAATAATATTTGAGGGTCAAGTTTATGAAAAGATGACATTTATAAGCTTAAGTGGATTTTTGTTGATGAGGAATTCAATTACTTTGAGGATAGCTTTAAAAATGAGTTAGAAATTATATTGGCTATATGTCAGTGTTGAGTTAAGTGTTCTTTGTCCTCCTTAAATGATTTTGAGAATCTTATTTATATTTTATTGATGGAGTTTTAGCTACCATATTTGTTGTTGAGAGGGACTTGAGTTTGATCTTCACACATTCCTAAATGAAGTAGTGGAACATTTCAAAATACTTGTTCCTCCCATGGTGTACCATATTCACAATACATTATAAATATGTTGTGTTATTATTGTACATGTTCATTAGTGTTTACATTTCAAATCTAATGTCTCATAGTAGTTGACAGATCCATAATGCCTCATTCACTACTTCTGTTATTGCATTTTACTCAGCCTCACATGTTGATAATACCACTATTCATTGTTTTTGACTCCACTAAGATACAATAGCATTAGAGGATTTAAATATGTATCTAGTTGTTGATTTGTAATCATAGGGTCTTTAGTAAGATTAGTGTCAATCATCCCATATGGAACTAGTGTTCTTGCTCAATTTCTCCTTCTAACATATCTTTAAATTCAAGGTAGAGCATCAAGGTTTGTATGATGTAGTTAAAGATTTGTTCCACTGTATGCTAATGTTTCTTCTCCAAGTTTTGGGTTAAATTGGCATATGTGAAAAATAATTGCTACTATATCTAATTGACTCATTGTTATAAGTTGTACTAAAGCACCAATTATATTCTAATGTGGTAATCATATCATCTCCTTCTTCTCCCCCTCAGAACATGGTTTATTAGCTTTAAAAAGTCTATGGAACTATAGTGCCAGAGTTGGGGTGATGTGTGTAGTAAAAAATCTATCGTATTTTTTTATGAGATTAGAGATATACTTGATCTATCACCTAGAGCTATCTAGCAAGTTGTTCCTTTGGCCATCATAAATTCAATGTCTTCCTAGCCACAATGAAATCATCACTATAGCTATAATTATTAACTCTCACATACAACAGTGTGTTTGCTTTTGCATAGGTGAAACCAAATATTAGAAAAATTTGTTTAAGATATTTATATCCTTGGGGATTGTTTAAATCCATAAATAGACCACTAAAGTTTGTAACAAAAAGTGTTTTTTTCCACATACTCTGAACTCAAGAGGCTGATGTATATACATTAAGTGTTCCAATTCACCATTCACCAATTCACCAAACACGTTCTTAATGTTTATGTGTTCAACCTCTATATCCAAATGGTTAGCTATAATAAGAATTAATCATATAGAAACCATTTTAACCACAGGTGAAAAGATTCTCATTGTATCATTGTATGTAGCATTTTGCTCCTAATCTCACCTTATACTCACTTAAACTCTTAATACTTAAGTTTGTATACCCACTTACACTGTATAATCATTGCCTCCTTTAGAACATTTTGTGATGCAACCAATATCTAGGAATGTTTTTCTAATTGTTTGTTGTACCTTAACTACATTGCTACTTTTCAGTGAAAACATTACAGGCTCGAAAGTGCTTCCTCTAGCATTGTCGGTGATTTATGTAACTTGAGCATAATACCTTAAAATATTCTTCGTTAGTTTCCACAAGTGAGAAGATCATCTAGGAAAAGTTCTTATTGTTGATATATCTTTAGATGTATCTTGTTCCAAGTCATCTGTTATTGTACCCTTAACAGTCCCCATGTTAAAGTCATTAAAGAAATTACAATTCTCATTGATTTATATCTGGAATGGGGCCTTCTAAGGGTATGATTGAGTCCTCATATTTGTTAGAACTGAATTTAAAAATATTTTGAATTTTTCTTGTGACTATATGAAAATATAGAGTATACTAGAACTGTTTCACAAAAGAAAATAGTGCACCAAACGAGCACCTTCTTTTGACTAAAGATCCATACTTTGTCACTTTTTGTATTCTCACTATAACCTAGCACCATACACCTTGTTGATTGCTCTTCAGCTGAAACGTATGCAAAACCTACACATCCAAACACAGTAGTAAGTATGCAAAAGAAGGTTTGGTACTTGTCTATATTTCTTGTAGTGTTTTTCCTAGTAGAATGTGCACAGCTGTGTGCATAGCCTCTGCCTAGAAGGATGTTGGAACATTCATGGCTTTGAGCATCACTCTTGCTATATCAAGAATAGTAAGCATCTATCTCTCCTTAACCCCATTTTGACTATGATCATATGGCATAAAGGTTTGGAGTGATATGTTACGTGATGTGAGGATAGTGTGGAATTCTGCAGAGAGAAGTTCCTATCCTCCATCAGTTCTGAGTTTCTAATGTGCATTCCAAGTGAGTTCTCTGACTTCTGAATCCACTCAAAAAACTTTTGAGGAATGTCAGATTTCTACTTTAGAAAACAAACAGCAGTGGCACGACTAAGATCATCTATAATTAGTTGAAAATATCAAGTATTGTTTAATGATTTTAATGGTGATAGTCCCTAGATATTGTCATGAATCAAGTCTAAAATAATTTAGGAAGCTTTTTTGAGCAATGGTTTCGTCTTCATTCTCACCTACAAGTAGCTTTCACATGGAAGTTTGGTATCTCCCCTACTAGCTAAGGAGTCTTCTTGACTTTAAAACTTGCATGTCCTAGTTGTAGATGCCATAACTGTGAAATTGAGTCATCAGTAATAGAGATAACATTCACACTTCGAGAATCAAGAGAAATAAGAAAGGCCATTTTTAGCCATCGCTTGAACAATCCATATGTGATGAGAATGAAATTTATGGTTGGAACATATAAAATAGTAAAAATTTCAAGCTGAATGCAAGGAAAAAAAATAGTTTCAAAAACTATTATTCTTAAAGCCTCACCACTTGCTATACTCACAAATGCAGAAAATGTTTTTAAACTTATTTTTTGAAGGAACATTTTATTCAACATCATTTGGTGTGTAGTGCCGCTATCTCGAAGCCAATTTGAATTTTGAGATATGCCCAGCTCAACATAATCTGCAGACAGAGGATAAATTCTAAGAAAAAGAAATACTATTAAGATCGTCATCTTCCTCAGCTGTTGCAAGACCTCTTTCATTTGCAGTCCTTTTGGCTCAGATAGTTAGCAGCAAAGTGTCCAAATCCACATTATTCATTGCAACAAACATTCCCGTACATCAAACACGCTTGATCCACTAAATTCCATTCGCTCCCAGTTCTCTGTCTTTTGTTTGGCACCCTTCCAGTCATATTGCCACTATATCCTCCTCCTTGTAATCACTTGAGCCATCCTTTCCTTGAAAAATGTCATTTAAGTTGGTGTAGTGATGAATATTGGCAATACTAGATCCAGCCTTGGATGGAGTTGATTTGTTTGAAGCTCAATCTTGGCCTTCTCTGATACTTCTAGGATCATGAGAGCTCCAGTCGCATTTGAGAATGTTGATTGTCATTTGATTAGACTCATGAGCAAAGAAGAACTCCATATACTTCATAGCGAATTAGAGTGGAATGTGTATAGACACATGACAAACTGCCATGAGGCGTGACCTTGGATGCCACGTGGTACTGATGTGGAGAGAGCGAGGATTCACCATCCTCAACACTCCCACTCTCACCCAACACCAATCTCGGTGCTGAAGAAAGCGATCACAAGCCAATGGAGGGCTTTCTGCCAGTCCAGGCCTCCTCAGGAGTTCTTCCATCCACAACGGTTGTAGGTAATTAATTTTGGACGTAGTTAGCAAGGCTAATAGCGTCAACCCAAAAGGACTTAAGAAGGCCACTAACCTGTAGCATTGCACGTGCACTTTTTATTTCTTCCTGTTTTTCTGAGGAGAATATGCAGCTGTGAATTCACAAAGAATGCCAGCCTCTTGGCAAACTCGATTGAACTCATTGGATGTGTACTCACCACCTCCATCACACCTGAGTCGTTTCAAGCGCTGCCCAGTTTGTGTCTCGCCAACAGCTTTGAACTGGAGAAAATGCTGTAAAGCTTCAGATTTGAAGTGTAGAAAATACACCACTGTGTAGCGAGAAAGATCATCGATAAATGTGAGAAAATATCGATAACCACCTCGTCCAAGCGTCTGCATGGGACCACAGATATCGGTGTGGACTAGCTCCATTTTCTCGCCAGCACGATGAGCACGACCAGCAGGAAACGGTTTGCGTGGCATTTTTCCAAGCTGACAGCCATTGCAAAATGGTAACTCCACGGAAGTAGCGTCCAAAGTTAAGCCATCTACAAGGCCTTGTCGAGCTAAATTTTTGAAGATTCGCATGTCCAAAATGACTATGCCACAGCTCCAGATTGCGTTGATCATGGAGACCACAAGCATGAAAGCTCACAACATCTCCGCGTGGGATCACCTGCAACACATGCTCTCGTTCTGCCGGTCCAACATCGAGCTTGTAGAGTCCTCGATGAGCAGCCAATGCCTCTCCAGTAGGAGAAGTGATCAGGAATTTGTGAGCTGTGAGCTCAAGAGCATAACCGTCGTCTGCCAACTGGCCGACAGAAATCAGGTTCGAGCAAAGGCATGTGGATTACAAGTGTGCCTGTTCCATGAACTGGGATGCTAGCCGAAGTCCCCACGAGGACACGATCACCTGCGGTAGGGCGATAATCCTCCAGGTGAGAATCGTCACATACCATGTGATCTGTGGCGGCTGAGTCCAGAAAGAAGGAATTAGTCATTACAGAAGCAGGAAAGGCCCTCGCAAGGATCATAAAACTTCGTTTTCTATAAGGTGGTGGGAGTTGTCACAAAACCGCTGATTGCAACACTACTCCCTCACCACTTACGGCATTTGGAGCCTTCGTCTCCGAAAGACGAAGAAGCAAACAAAGATGGGTCGTCAATCTTTCTCCGGTGGAGCAGCCTCAGCATGCTTCTCGCCAATCCAACCAACCTATCCACTGCCACCACATCGACTGAATTGGAAGCTGACGCAGCCATTGGTCAGCCCCACCAATCCGCTCAATCGCCCCAAACGCTATCCAGTCTCGAAGGATTGCTCAGATCGCTCTCCCATTTGCTCCGATACCATGATCAGACTCATGAACGAAGAAGAGCTCCATATACTTCATAGCGAATGAGACCACTCACTTCACTAGTAGCACTGGCTTCAATGAAGAGGGCGTCTTTCTCGTTGCAAACCACAAGTCCATTCTCGCTTTCACTCACAACAAATCTGCCCGCCAAAGGGTAAAACTCCAGCAGCGCCTTGACAAAAGAGGTCTTGAGATTTGCTAAAACGGCCTCTAAGGAGAGATGAGGAGGAGGCTTTGGGAAGAAGAGAAGGTGAGTCATGTAAGGCACGAACCAGTGATCTTGGAGAAGAGAAGATTTTTAAATAAATATAAAGGAAGTTTTAAAGCAGAACCGTTGGATTAATGTTATCAACTTTAATTTATTTTTAACGTGGCATCTACGTGGATGATTGACGAGGCGTCGATCTGCCACGTGGTAACCATTTTTCTTTTGTATGCAACTTGGATCCTCGAGGGCGTGGTGCGTAGCAGCGATAAAAGAATGCCGGCACCAGTGGCAAGCGAAGATCATCCGTGCGTCGATCGCGCAGCTCGGATTCCATCGCGACACACTCCTCCCAAACCTCCTGGTGGCAATGTATGGCAAGATGGGCGATCTCGCGAGCGCGTGCGCCATTTTCCAGACGATCCATGCCAGGAATGTCGTCTCCTGGACGATCATGGCCGCGGCATTCGCCGCCAACGCCAGGTTCCGCGACGCCGTGCTGTGCTTCCGGTGGATGGAGCTCGGCGGCGTGAGACCCGACAAGCACGCCTTCACCACCATCGTGGAGGCGTGTACGGACGGCGCGCTTGGGCAGTACGGTATGGAGATCCAGGCGAGGATCATCGAGGCGGGGCTTGAATCCGATGTTTTCGTCGGCACCGCGATTGTACATATGCACGGGAAGCTTGAGAGAATCGATCGAGCCATCGCGGCGTTTAGTTGGATCAAAGAGAGGAACGTTGTCTCGTGGACTGCTATGATCTCGGCATTTGCCCATACAGGGCATTACAAAGAAGCGCTGGAGCTCCTTAAGAGCATGGATTTGGAAGGAGTGAAACCAAATTGTGTCACCTTTACTGTTCTTCTGGAGGCCTGTGCTGGTCTCGGGGATAGATTTTGCTGCGAGATTCTCCACTCCCGAATCGAGGGAAGCGAGAGCTCGATTTCTTCGGCAGAAACCGTGGTCTCGGCTCTCGTCTTTGCTCTCGGCAAATGCGGTCACGTCGATCGAGCCAGGCGCTCGTTCGAGAGATTGGAAGCGAAGAACTTGGTGTCGCGAACTGCGATGATGGCTGCGTATGCGCAGAACGGGCATCACAGAGAAGCGCTCCAACTCTTCCGGGAGCTCGATCTGGATGGGATCAAACACGATGCGGTCTCGTTCGTCAGCGTGCTGGAGGCGTCCTCGAGCTTGCAGATGGCGAAAAGCTTCCACTCGCGGATCCTCGCCAGTGGGATTCGCGTGAGCGTCATCACCGGCACGGCGCTCGTCACCACTTACAGGAAGTGTGGAGCTCTCGGCCTCGCGAGATCCACTTTCGATGGCATTGCCGGGAAGAGCATCCTGTGCTGGAACACGATGATCTCCGCCTACGCGCAGCACGGCCACGCCATGGAAGCGCTCAAGCTCTTCAACGCGCTCAAGCAAGCCGGGGAGAGGCCCAACAGCATCACCTTCGTGAGCGCCATCGCGGCTTGCGGCCACGTTGGTCGCCTCGACGACGCGGTCTACAACCTCTCGTCGATGATCGCCGACTACCGGATCACCCCCTCGAGCGAGCACTTGGGCTGCATGATCGATCTCCTGGGACGAGCTGGGCGATTGGAGGAGGCCGAGAGAATGGTGGACAAGATCTCTCCCGATGACGCCGCGGAGAGAATCATGCAGTGGAAAGCGCTGCTGGCCGCTTGCAAAGTTCATGGGGATTTCAAGCGGGGTGGACGAGTTGCGAGGAAGTTACTGGAGCTGCATCCCGGGAGTGATGCTCCTTACGTGTTGCTCTTCAATCTCTACGTGGACAGGGAGGAGAATCCAGGGTAGCATTGCATGGCATCGCAATCCTTGGTTATAGAGTCACTGTCATATCTCTTTACACGCCAACGTTTTTGCCAAAAAAGCTGACGGTCACAAAGGAACACGTTGAAATAGCAGTGTCGATCCACCAACAAAACGTGGGCACTGGGAGATATACGAGGCTAAAAGAGAGTTTCAGTAATCGTTTTGGAAAAGCCCACGAGATGGAATCCAAGCTGACCGACTCCAAAGTGGTGGTGAAGAACACTTGCTTGGTTCCTCCACGGGAGAAGCTCGAGTCTCCTATTGCCAAGCTTATCCCCTCGGCTCTTTCGCATATGACATGGTTCCTGCCTTACAGAACTCGCTTTCTCTTCTTCAAGAATCCAGTCGGTGATCCTCCTTGTTTCAACGACATTGTAGCGAAGCTTAAGGATTCCCTCGGCAAGGCGCTCACCGGGTTTTATCCCATCGCTGGGAGATTGCTGGTCAAGGAAGATGGCGGTGGAATGGAGCTTGTCTGCAATGGAAAAGGAGTGCTCTTCATCGAGGCAGTCGCGGGAGTCTCTCTTGACGAGCTTGCAAAGAACGAGGTGAATGGCCACTATGTGGGAATCCCGCTGAGAATTCTCCTGGATCTGGCACAAACTGGAGATCATCTTCTCAAGTGGCCATGGACTTTGGATCATCCTCTCTTCATCACACAGGTAAGCAAGCAAGCATTCACAAAAGTATGGAAACGATTTCTCCTCTCCTGTGATGCAAGGTGACGAGATTCGCATGCGGTGGGATTTGCATCTCCGTGAAGTTCAATCACCAAGTCCTGGATGGAACCGGAGCATGGCACTTCGTCAAGTCGTGGTCCGAGATAAGCCGCGGCGAATCCCCGTCGCTGGAGCCGGTGGTCATGGAAACTCCATCCACCATCGCGATTCTCCCGCGCGACGAGAAGCTGGAGATCGAGCTCCCACCGGATTTCATGCTGTGGAAGAACTCGGACGTCGTTCGCAACTTCTCCGCCTCTCACAGCAACGATGCAAGCTCCACCACCGCCATGAAATGCTTCTCTTTCGCAAAGGAGGAGATTGGATCGCTCAAGCGGGAGAATCCCGGGCTCACCACCTTCCAGCTCCTCACCGCCCACATCTGGAGGGAGATCTGCCGCGCGAGGCAACTCCACGACCGCGAGTCAACGGCACTGTTCTTCGCGGTCAACTGCCGCGGGAAAGTCAAAGCTCTCCCGGCGGGCTACGTTGGCGAGGCGGCCATGATGGCTAGGACCTCCACCAGCGCTGGGGAGCTACTCTCCCACAAAGGATTGGAGCGAGGAGCTCGGCTTGTCAAGGAGAAGATCATCCAGAGCAGTGACGAGGAGGAGGTGAGTTTCTACTGCAAGTTGGTTGGATCTTCTCGCGGTGGCGAGTTTACAGTGATGCCAAGATTGTCACTCGACAAGGATGTGAATGTCGGGAGCTCCTTCTACTTCCCGGTTTTCCAGGACTTTGGATTCGGCAGAGCTTGCGGAGTGGCCATCTTTCCCGTGATCGAAGATGGCAAAGTTTACTACTTCCCAGCTCGAAGAGAGGGTGATGTGATTGCTTACGTTTGCTTGGAGCAAGAAGTCATGAACAAGCTCCACCTTTGATAGTGTAGCTTGATAGTCGAGTGCCAAACTAAAACAATGAAGATTCGATTCCACTGGAGTCTAGTCCAAAGAAGACGAAAGAGAAGGAGATAAAAAAACCCCTTTGGAGCCTTAGAACACTGTATACTCTCATGGAAGGCGCTTGGTTCTTAGCGCTAGCACTGCTCATCCTCCTCTGGTGGTCTCGCAATCTTCGAGCGCGTCTCAAGCTTCCTCCAGGACCATTCCCCTGGCCGATCGTCGGCTCCCTCTTCATCGTCAAGGAGCCTCTCCCCATCTTCTTCGCGGAGCTCGGCCGAAAGTATGGCCCCGTCGTCTACTTCAAGCTCGGAATGGTTCCCACCGTCGCCATCAACAGTGCCGCGGCCGCGAGAGAGGTGCTCAAGTCCCGCGACTTGGAGTTTGCGTCCCGGCCAGACCTTGGCAACCTCCGGCAGATCAGCTTCGACTACAATGATCTCGGCGTCGCGCCTTACGGGGAGACCTGGAAGCTCATGAGGCGAGTCTCGGCCACGCATCTCTTCACGCCCTCCAAGCTCAACACCACCGCTTCCGTCCGGCACCGGGAGGTGAAGGCGATGATCAAGAACATCTTGGACGAGGGGCCGGAAGTCGTAGATCTCACTGCTGCCACCAATGCCGCTGTTGTCCAAGGCGTCGTCAACCTTCTCGTCGGCACCGATGATAAGAGCCTGGGAATCGATGCACGGTCGCTCAATGGGATCTTCGAGAAGGCTGGCGAAGAGCTCTTGAATGTCAACCTCGGGGACCTCTTCCCGTTCCTCAGGCGCTTGGACGTTCAAGGCCTGGAGCGCAAGTTCAAGTACGTGGTGATGCCGCCGATCAAGAGCCTGATGGAGAAGATCATCGCGCACCACAAGAGCTCGTCGCGGGAAGTCGAGGACTTTGTCGACGTGCTCGTCAATCTCAATGGGGAGGATGCTCTCACCCACATCCAGACGATCGGGCTTCTCAGCGTAAGTCTTGTTCCTTCCTTGCTCGAGCCTGATCTTGGTTCTTCTCTTCTGCCAGGATTTCTTCATTGCCGGAATAAACACGTCCCAAACCTCCATCGACTTTACACTGGCCGAGCTAGTTCGCCATCCTGCTATCCTGTCCAGGGCTCAGAAGGAGATCGACCAAGTCGTCGGTTCATCTCGGCTCGTCCAAGAATCCGACCTTCCAAGCCTGCCTTATCTTCACGCTGTTATCAAGGAGAGCTTGAGGTTGCACCCGCCACTCCCACTGCTGCTCCCTCACCACAATCCCGCTGCTTCTAAGATCGGCGAGTACGACATTCCTGCTAAATCCACCATCTTCGTCAACGCGTGGGCCATCGGCCGGGACCCGTCAACCTGGGACAGGCCACTGGAGTTTGTGCCCGAGAGATTCTTGGAGCGAGATGTCAAGCTCACTGGAGATGACTTCTCGTTGCTGCCATTTGGTGCGGGAAGGAGGACCTGTGCTGGATACCTGATGGCCATGAGGATGCTTCCGCTCTCAGTCGCCACTGTGATTCAGGCGTTTGATCTGGCAACTCTCGAAGGACGAGAGGTTGATATGGGCGAGTCAACGGGCGGAGCGACACGCAGAAACAAAAATCTCATGGTTTCTGCAACGCCAAGGCTGGCTAAAGAGTTATACGCTTAGGCAGAGTTGTGTCGTAGAACCAACCTGAAGGCTAAATGTTTCCACCAGACTTGTATTCGCCAATGCCGAGTAGATCCTGATCACAGCGATGTCAAGTCAATAAATCACAACATAGAGAAAATTTCAGAGGAGAACCTGGCAAGCTCTAGTCTTGGCTCTTGTTTCTGCCGTGCTTGGAATATCATGGTTTGGTTTAGAGAATCTCTTCTCTCTCAAGTCGCAAGACCCCCACCCGTCAGAAAACCTCCCGGATCTGCAAGTGTCTCGTACATACTATAGCAAAGGAAGAAAAACGGGCATACGTACTGCATAGACGCTCTGACCACAAACTCGGCACGAAGAACATTTGTGTTTTGATCATACTCGATTTTCCTCTCCTTGATCTCGAAAGAAATGCTAAAAAAGAAAGCGATCTTCCTCCATCCTGGCACACACGCATAAACGAGAGATTAAATCCTTGCTTCGGTTCAAGACGCGAAAGAAAAAAACTGACCAGACTTTCGAATGAATGGCTTCCCTTGCATCATGAGATAGTCTCCCTTCTCCAAGATCTAGCCGAAAAGAAAAGAGAAAAAAGCTGGTAAGGAAGTCACAGAAAGAAGAAATCATGGTTACCGCCATGGCTGCGTCCTGGAGCTGCCGAAAAACAGTCGAAGAAGGGATCTCCTGCTGCGGCATCCACGGCGAAACGTTGTGATTGGTAGTGCTGGGTTGCTGGTTCTCGTTTTGATTCGTCCAGGAGGAGCTTGGACGCCCAGCGTCGCGAGCCACGATACTCCCAAGATACGAGCTTTGCTTTTGCCTGACTGGAATGTGGCCATCGGGAAAATGCGACTGCTGGCGCTTGAGAGAGGGAGGGGCGATGGCGTCGGATCTAGCAGCCATGCGCGGCACAATGTAGCCTAGTCCTAGCCCCGGCTGCTGCTGCGGAGAGGGCGGGAGTTCCACGAGTGGATGCCGCCGAGCGGGAGGAGATTGCTGCTGCTGGAATCGAGAAGAAACAACGATCGATCTGTCCCCGCCATACCTCGCAGCAGCGGCGCTGTCGATCGCGGCCCAGAGCTCCGCGTCGCCAAAATCTTCCTCCGCCATCGCCATCGCCATCGCCAGCGCGCTAGGGTTTCTTGGACTTCTTCCTCCACATATTTGAAATCATCACGTATGGCGAGGAGCTTCGCTCCTTGCCATTGATGCCAAAGAGCTCCATCGCCGCCGCGGCTCCATCCTCGGATTTCCCATGCATCTGGCACGCATTGAGCAGGATCCTCCACGCCACCGCGTCGGGCTCGAACGGCATCGTGTTGATGAGATCCTCTGCCTCGAACAGCAGCCCCGATCGCCCCAGAAGATCGATCATGCACAGGTAGTGATCCAGCTCCGGCCGGATCTTGTAATCCTGGACCAGGGAGGTGAAGCAGTGGATTCCATCCTCTAGAACGCCGCTGTGGCTGCAAGCGCCCAGGATTATCATGAACGCGATCTCGTCCGCTTCCACTCCCTCGGCTTGCATCACGAAGAAGACGCGCATCGCCTCATCGACATCGCCCTGCTGCGCGAAGGCGATCATCACGCCCGTCCACGATACCACATTCTTGCGCCGGATTCCCCCGAAAATCCCCATCGCCTCGCCGATCCGGCCGCAGCGCACGAAGAAATTCACGAGAGAATTCGCGACCGCTACGTCGGCGTCCATCCCACACTCGCGGAGGCTCCAATGTACGGCACGGCCCTGGGCCATGGCGCCCGTGGCCGTGCACGCATCCACGGCGATGACGGCCGATACCGTACACGGCTGTGCGCCGTCCAGATCCATGCGCCGGAATAGATCGACGGCCGCGTCGCCCTGCCCATTCTGGGCATATCCCGCCATGAGGGCATTCCACGAGACAGCGTTCCTCCACGGCATCTCGTCGAACATTCCCTTGGCCGTGTCGAGATTCCCTTTCAGGGCATATCCCTGGACCATGGCCGTGGCCGCCACCACGTTCCACTCGGGCAGCGCACGGAAAAGATTCCCAGCCTGGAGCATATGCCCGTTCACGGCATATGCCGATATCATGGCGCTCCAAGATACCTCGTTCTTGCCCGGCATCGAATCAAACACACGCCTCGCGTACTCTGTACGGCCGCATTTTCCGTGCATGTCGAGCAGCGCAGTCGCGACCATGACGTCAGCGAGGTACCCGGTGGTGACGATCTGGTCGTGGAGGATCCTGCCCTGGTCCCAATCCCCGAGCTTGGAGCACGCGTTTAGAATGGTGATGAGTGTCACCTTGTTGGGCCGGAGACCCTCCAAGTTCATGGTGAAGTAGATCCCAAGGGCATCTCTGGGATGCCCGTTCTGAGAATAGGCCGTGATCATTCCGTTCCATGTGACAACATCCAAGTCGGGCATCTGGGCGAAGAGGCATCTCGCCTCGTTAAGATGCCCGTTCTGGGCATATGCCGTGATCATGATATTCCAGGAATGTGCGTTTGGGGCAGACATGGAATCAAAGACGTTGCGAGCGTCTTCCACACTGCCGCATCTTCCGTACATGTGGATGATGTGGTTCGTGAGAAATCTGTTGTGGACGTGGCCATTGGTTTGGATGTGCGTGTGGACGAGCCTTCCGTCCTCGAGGGATTTGGAATCTCCACACTGCTTGAGGAGTTTTGCGTAGTCCGTGTAGTCGATTGATCGATCTTGCTCCATTCGGGCGAGGGCTTGCTGGAGTTGGGGATTGCCAGTAAGGCTGCCTGGATCAAACACCACCATCATCGTTTTCCCGAAGAGATCGACAGTCGACCCACCAAGAAAAATTAGCTCTTGTTCTTCAGTGAAAGCGAAATCCCCTTAGCTATTGGTCGTGATCGAGAAAACTACACGCCAGCGTTTGCGATTTCCATGGCCTCTCATAGCAAGAACAAAAGAATAAAGTATCTCGATGGGCCACTCCGTACAACCAGTGCGGCCACCAAATGCTTGTGGCCCAAATGGCACCGCCGAGGGCCGTGACACGATCTGGAGCGTCGGATGCGGTGCATCGACGGCTGTGCACCGCCTGGGAAGAACAAGGTCATTAGATTTCGGCATTTCTAATGCTAGGCTAACGTTTGTGTGTGTTGGGCCGGCCTCCATTCTTTTCCCTCTCTTTTATTGCGTCCTAGGGTTCCAGGATCCGGCAGGCGAGGCAGGCAGGCGCCATCGATCCAGGCGCATCGCACAAGATCCTTGGAGCGCAGCGAATTCGGCAGTCGATAAGCTGGTTTCTTCCGGCGATCCGGCTGCCGGAGCTCTGGAGAAAGGGTTTTGAGGTGGATGTGAGGAAGATCTACGGCAATGTCGGAGGACGAGAAGCTCCTCAAGGAGGCGAAGAAGCTGCCGTGGGAGGACAGATTGACGCACAAGAATTGGAAGGTTAGGAACGATGGGTGCATCGATCTTGCGGGCGTGTGTGACAGCATTATGGATCCTAAGGATCCACGGCTGCGGGAATTCGGTGAGTTCTAGTTCTTCTCCCACGCACATTTGGGTTGCTCAACAGTAAGTTTTCGTGATTCCAGGGCCCTTATTTAAAAAGAGTGTGGCCGATTCGAATGCTGCGGTACAAGAAAAGGCGTTGGATGCTTTGATAGGTTTTCTGAGAGCTGCCGACGCTGATGTTTCTAGGTACTGCTTTTGTTTTTCTCTTCCTTGGCCTTTCAGGTTTGGAAATTCTTCTCGTCACCCAGGTATGCTAAAGAGGTTTGCGATTCTATTGCGGCCAAGTGCCTCACTGGCCGTCCGAAAACCATTGAAAAGGCACAAGCGGCATTCATGTTGTGGGTGGAGCTTGAAGCATCGGATGTTTTCCTGGTTGGTTCTAGTTCTCTCTCTGCAGGTTTGGTTGTCATCATTTTTTTTTTCCTTTCAGGATACGATGGAAAAAGCTATTAAGAACAAGGTAGCGAAGGCTGTTGTGCCAGCGATTGATGTTATGTATCAAGCTCTCAGGTTGGTGATGGCAGCATTCCTTTTCGTAATAGAGGTTTTTTCTTGAACCATCTGCTTTCTTGAATGCAGTGAATTTGGGACTAAGATAATTCCTCCGAAAAGGATACTTAGAATTCTCCCTGAACTTTTTGATCATCAAGACCAGAATGTAAGAGCTTCGGCCAAGGGACTAACAATAGAGTTATGCCGGTGGATAGGAAAAGACTCCGTCAAATCCATTCTCTTTGAGAAAATGCGAGATACAATGGTAATCAATCTCCTCTGTTGTAGTTTCTAATACTTAAGTCGCAGAAAAAAGAGATAGAGGCCGAGATGGACAACGTAACAGGCGTCTCAAAACCGACGCGCAAAATAAGGTATTACGTTATCTCGTTTGAAACCTGAGACTCAAGATTATCTCGTCTACACCAGATCCGAGCAGACGAGAGAGGTTGAACAAGAGGCAGCAATAGAATCGCCGGGTGCCCCGCCAGCAGATGAAGCGTCCCCTACTGGTAATTGAAAAAACGTTTGTTTGCTGCTTACAAGTGCGATGCATGTTATACAGGAGTGCAAGATATAGACGAATATGATCTGGTCGACCCTGTCGACATTTTAACTCCACTGGGAAAGTCATCATTTTGGGATGGAGTGGTAAGCAAGCTGAATAATGGCCTAGGTGATAATGCATGTTCCTCCTTTTCAGAAAGCTGCAAAGTGGTCTGAGAGGCGCGATGCAGTTGCCGAACTAACTAAGCTTGCGTCTGCAAAAAGACTTGCTGCCGGCGATTACACAGAAATTTGCCGTACTTTAAAAAAGGTAACAGATTGTGTAAGTTGCCTGATGTTATCTGACAATGGTTTTCAGCTTATAACGGATGTAAATATTGCGGTTGCTGTGGAGGCTATTCAAGCAGCTGGAAATCTTGCTTCAGGTCTCCGTAAGGACTTCACTGTTTGCTCAAGAATTCTGCTTCCTGTTTTGCTGGTAACGATGTTAGTAAAGGACTTTCGAAGTCCATCGTTGTAGCGGTTGTGCTGATCCTTTTTTGCGCTTCTTTCGTGTTTTTTTTTGGATGAACAGGACAAGCTTAAAGAGAAAAAACAATTGGTGGTCGATGCATTGATGCAAACTCTTCAAAGCATGCACACAGGTGGTTGTGTGGCTCTCGCGGATGTAATCGAAGGTGAGCCAGACCTTGAATTAAATTTCACGAACACTGACCTTAGAATACCAGATGTCAGAGTGGCTACAAAGAATAAGGTTCCTTCGGTGCGGTCTTCGTGTTTGAACTGGGTGACATTCTGCATTGAGAACAATACCAAGCTCACTGTGATGAAGTTACACAAAGATTACGTTCCCATTCTTATGGAGGTACTATGGTCGCTGCAATATGCTATATTTTACTTGAAAAGGTTTCTCTAGAGCTTAAATGATGGGACTCCAGAAGTACGGGATGCAGCGTTTTCGGCACTTGCTGCTTTTGCAAAAGTGGGATAATCAGTTCGCTCGTTTGTTTAGAGACTAATGTCCCTTCTCTCGTCTTTCAGCACTTGGGCATGAAGCCACTTGAACGTTCTTTAGAAAAACTTGATGAAGTCAGAAGAAAGAAGCTGACTGAAATGATTGGTTCCGGCCCCGGTTCGAACACTTCTACGCCTAGCTCCACTTCAGGTAGCACTGCTTAGATATTTTGTGGCAACTTAACACTTATTCTTTCCTATAGTCGTGGCCAGGAGCACAGATGAAGTAAGTGTTTACTTAAAATTGCGACTTAATTTCTCACACGTGATTTTAGAATTCGGAAGCAGTTGTGAAAAAGTCCGCTGCGAGTTTGTTGTCTGGCAAAAAGCCTACTGCTCCAACCCAGGTATCACCGATTACGTGATTTTGTTGAGTAGAAGCTAACATAAACTACTTGTCTTGTGCTAGAGTGTGAAAAAGACTGGGTCAACGAAGGTAACTGTCTCGAAAAAGGGAGATGCTACAGTGGAAGCAAACGACGATATTGAAGTCGGCGAAATGTCTCTAGAGGAGATTGAGTCGAGAGTCGGAAGTATTGTGCAGCCAGAAATAATTGAGAACTTAAAAAGCGCTGTCTGGAAGGAACGCCTAGAAGGTTTGGATTTCGTTGACTATATTTCTGTATATTCTGAGCCTGTTCTTTTTTAGCTATGACTTCCCTTAAAGAAACTGTGGAGGGGTTACCTGAGATCAACAAAGACAGTGAAATTCTAGTGCGACTCCTTTCCGTACTTCCTGGCTGGGCTGAGAAAAATGTCCAGGTATTTCCTTACTGTTCAAAAACTCTTTACACAAACGTGTTTCTTTCAGGTTCAGCAGAAAGTTATTGAAGTTGTGTGCCATATAGCAGAGAGAGCAACAAGTTTTTCCAAGAAAGCAGTTATGCTCTGTTTACCTGGTAAGACGGAGTTTGTTATCTGTTGAAGTCCGAACTGAGGCCTCGGATCGTCAGGATTGGCTGAAAGATCGTCGGATATCAAAACACGAGCTCAAGCTACTAGGTGCCTTACCGTATTTTGTGAAGTCGCGGGACCAAATTTTGTATTTGATAAGGTATCTGTTATTGATTTTTTTGATGTTATTTATCCAGGGGCGCTTGCAGATGTATAAGATTATGAAAGAACACAGAAATCCCAAAGTTCTCAGCGAGGGATTGTCATGGATGATTACTGGCATCGAGGACTTCGGCATTAGCCATATTAAGTTGAAGGTAACTGTTGCTTCAGTTTGTGGATATGGTATTGATGCTCGACTTGTGATGCAGGACTTGCTAGAATTTTGCAAAGATGTGGGATTGCAGTCTAGTGCACCTGCCACAAGGAATGCAACTATCAAGCTTATTGGGGTTCTTCACAAGTTTGTTGGGCCAGGTTTTTCAGATAATGATGTTGAATATAAAGCTTACGTTTTTAAGTTCTGTTTCAGGCTTGAAGAATTTTTTGACGGATGTGAAACCTGCTCTTCAAAGTGCTTTGGATACCGAATATGAGAAAAATCCCTATGAGGTAGTACAGACCCTTCACGATTTCTTCATTGGTGTCGTAAATGTTTCAGGGTCCCGCTGCCCCGAAAAGAACAGTCCGGGGCGCTGATGACGGAGCTCCTGTTGCTGGAGGTGATGGTTTACCGCGTGAAGATGTCAGCGGGAAATTGTCAGTAACTTTGATGAAAAACCTTGGAAGTCCGGAATGGAAGATTCGGCAGGAGTCCATAGAAACTGTAAACCGGATAATTGAGGAGGCGAACAAGAGAATCCAAGCGACGGGGACAGGTAATTTTTGCTGACTTTCATGATATTCGCTAATTTCTAGTTTTCAGGAGAATTATTTGGAGCTTTGAAAGGACGGTTGAATGATTCAAACAAAAACCTTGTGATGATGACACTTTCGACTCTTGGAAGTCTAGCTGCAGCAATGGGTCCTGCTGTTGACAAAAACAGTAAGGTTGGTTATGTGCTTTGTTTTGTTATAGAGACGACAATTTTTCCGCTGGTGCAGGGTGTTCTCGCGGACGTTCTAAAATGTCTAGGAGACAATAAAAAACTTATGCGAGAAGCAGTTATCAAGACGCTGGATGGATGGGCCGAGGTTTTGCAGCTTGATAAAATGGTACGATTCTTTGCTTCAATCTTTATGTTTCTAACAACGTACATTTTCAGCTACCATACATTGTTCCTGCTCTGATAGATGCTAAGCTATGTGCTGATGGCCGAAAAGATTTGTTCGATTGGGTGACAAAACAGTTGACAAAATGTGTCAGCTGTTCCGAGCTGACCCATCTTTTGAAGCCAATCTCCGTAGGACTACAGGTTTGTATTTCCTTTTGTGCACTGCCGAGCTGTTTGAAAGTGCATTTTGATCAGGATAAATCTGTAGAAGTTCGTAAAGCAGCAGACGCAGCCTTACAGGAGCTACTTCGAGTTTGTGGTTTTGACGCGGTAACTTGTTCTGTATATTTGGCTTGTGCATTTCCTGATAACTCTTGGCAGATCAATAAAGCATCAAGAGAGTTGCATGGTTCTGCTCTCGCGGCGGTCCTTCCAATCTTAGAAAAGCAAAGATCACCCGGAGCAATCGGTACGTATATCTCTCTATAATTATTCTCACGCTAACCTCGATACGCAGATGCCTCCGAGGACAGAGCGGGGTCGAAAGGCAATCTTCCAAAGACTGGAAAACAAACTAGTAACGGTCCAGAACGTCCTGCCGCTAAAGCTCCTCCAAGGGGAACAGTAAGTACTTTTTGCTGGCCGTAATACTTTAATGTCTTGCTTTTGACGGGGAATCAGAAAACTGTTGGAAAAGTTTCAAAGCAAGCTGCAGCAATCGCTGCACAAGATGCTGCTGTACAGGGCCAGGCACTTTTCAACATGAGAGACTCGAATAAGGTGTGAAACCTTTTACTGCCCGAAATCCTTTGTAATTTGACAAAGCCTCCTGCAGGAAGAGCGCGAGCGGTCAATTCCTCGCAAGTATAAATTTGAGGAGCCTAGGCCAGAACAAATACTTGAAGTTGAGGTATGCCGTATCTTATGCATCGATATTATTTTTATGTTACTCTTTAACAAGCAGGCGGACGTTATGAAATACTTCAGGGAGGATCTCCATCGAAGATTACTGAGTCCGGATTTTAAGAAGCAAGTTGATGGGCTGGAGCTTCTGCAAAAGGTGTGAAATTGTGTTTTATTTTCTTACAATTCTAATAATCCTGCTTCCCGCAGGCAATTCCTACGCACACTAAGGATATTGCAGAAATTTCAGATATACTTCTTCGCTGGATTGTTTTACGTTTTTGTGAATCCAATACTACGTGCCTTCTGAAGGTAATTTTATCTTAAGACTTCTTTTATCTTGGGTAAATGTAGTTTTCAGGTGCTAGACTTTCTGCCAGAATTGGTGGAGGCTTTAAAAAATGAAGGCTATGCACTAACAGAATTTGAGGCTACAATTTTCTTACCTTGTCTTGTTGAAAAGGTAATTGACATTTATGCTTGCGAGTTTAGCTGAGCATGTTTCCTGCAGTCTGGTCATAATATTGAAAAGGTTCGGGAAAAGATGCGGGAGCTGATGAGACTCATCTGTTGCATCTACCCTGCATCAAAGCTATTTACGTACATTTGCGAGGGCCTTCGATCAAAGAACAACAGAACTAGAATCGAAAGTGTCGATCACATTGGTTTTATGGTTGATCGCTATGGCGTAGAGGCAAGCCCATAGTCTTCTGCTAGATGTATTATTAACTCATTGTTTCTTTTGCAGATTGCGGGTCCGAATAAGGCTCTGCAATCGGTTGCTGCTTTGACAACTGAACGGGACGGCGATTTGCGTAAGGCTGCACTGCAAACACTTGCGACTGTCTACAAAATAATGGGTATGTGTCATATTCTTTGCTTGCTTTCGAAGGTTTCATCTTTTGTGTCATGTAGGCGATGACGTCTGGAGATATTTAGGAAAGTTGTCGGACGCACAGAAGAGCATGATTGATGATAAGTTCAAGTGGAAGGCCCGTGAAATGGACAAGAGGAGAGAGGGAAAACCGGGAGAAACAAGGGCTGCCTTACGGCGTTCAGTTCGTGAGAATGGGTATACCTTTATACTTTTTAATGTGCGCCTGCTCACATTTTCCGTTCAGGAACGATGCTGTTGAACAAAGTGGGGAGGGCACGTCAAGACCCATCACTGCACCACCTGTACTTCTAAGGTCAGCAAGAAAATATTCTCATTTATTGACATTTCTGTTGTTGTAGGGGTAACGAACACTTCGAATTGGCATCCGCCTCGCCCGCTGGTCCTTCAGATTGGAGCGAGGCTCTGGACACGATAGAATTTGGTTCATCACCAGAGCAGGTAAGTCTTCAATGAATGTTAACTTATAAGTACACGCATGGTTTGCTCAGGTTGTGGAAGGGATGAAGCTCATTTGCCACGAGCTAAGTCAAATGGCTGCCGATATGGAAAGCAGCTTGACAGATGATTTTGCAAAAGACGCAGATCGTCTTGTGCGAATTTTAACGTTGAAAGTAACTACGACGTTCAACATGGGACTTGGTGGTGCCTCCTCAAGGTCTTGCAAATACGTGTTAAACACGCTAATGCAGGTATGTTGCACATGCGTCCTACGTGCTGTACTAACATTATTATTTTGTCCTAGACATTTCAACTTAAAAAGCTTGCTCACGGCGTAAGAGAAGCAACCTTGCATAGTCTGATTACAGAACTTCTTCTGTGGTTACTGGATGAAAGAGTTCCATTAATGGACGACGGCAGCCAGCTCTTGAAAGCGCTAAATGTTCTAATGCTCAAAATACTGGTATGGTCGTTGCTGTAGCATCATGAATTTAACCTTGTGTGTGCCTCTGCAGGAAAATGCTGGTCGCACATCCGCATTCGTTGTGTTGATACGTCTTCTACGGCCTTTAGAATCTAGATGGCCTGGTGTAGCATCCGAAGAAGCAGCGGCTACGAGAGGGCAAAAGTTTTCAGATCTTGTCGTAAAATGCTTGATCAAATTGACAAAGGTATACTCGAATATTTTATATCTTTACTGAGTTGGATTGTCAGGTCCTTGGCTCAACTATTTTTGAGGTGGACCTTGATCGCCTACTGCAAAGTATTCATGAGTATCTTCAAGAGCTAGGGATGGAGGAAATACGGAGACGGTAGTATACATGTTTTTAGTTTTCTCGTTCGAACTTTTATCATTGCAGAGCCGGAGCCGATGATAAGCCTCTGCGGATGGTGAAGACTGTTCTTCACGAACTAGTAAAGCTTCGTGGAACAGCCATTAAGGGTCACCTTTCCATGGTGCCAATCGACACAGAACCTCAACCTATCATTCTTGCTTATATTGATCTCAATCTCCAAGTAAGCTTGCTTGTGGTTGTTGTATAGTTTTCTTACAATCTGTTACAGACATTAGCGGCTGCGCGAATGCTCACTCCAACTGGTCCAACTGGCCAAACACATTGGGTTGATTCATCGTCAAATGGGCCGGCTTCTCCTGCTGGTCATACGGCTGAGGCACAATTGAAAGTAAGCAGAGTGCGATTGCACGAGGAGAGTGCACGACATCCTACGTAAATTTCTCTAGCTCTGTGCATAATAGAACTTACATCAGCGAAGCCCGTTCTCTTTCCAGTTTCATCCGCTGATCGGTACTTTCGTTTTTGTTTGCACAGCAAGAGTTAGCAGCGGTTTTTAAGAAGATTGGAGACAAGCAAACGTGCACGATTGGGTTGTACGAGTTGTATCGTATAACTCAGTTATATCCTCAGGTATAACCTTCGAATTCATATGGGGTAACGCTAACTCGCTTGTTACTCTGTCCAGGTGGACATTTTCTCTCAGCTGCAAAATGCTAGCGAGGCGTTTAGAACGTACATAAGAAATGGTTTAGCACAGGTAAGAATGTTGTCGTTCGTTCTCTCGAGTTCTGAGCCTTGTATATTTCTCTCTTGCCAAGATGGAGAAGAGTGTTGCCGCGGGAAGAGCACCAACAAGCATTGCTATGGTCACTCCACCCCCGGCATCGCCTCCAAGCCACAGCTCGCCAAAGATGGTATCGTCGGTTGCGCCGATCAGCAGCCGTGTCCAGCCTCTTGGGCTGGATAACAACGTAAACTACAACTACAGGGAGGAAGTAGAAGCTCCAGCCGAATCAGACACAGCAGAGCTGAAAAAGATGGTGTTCATAAACACGCCAAAGAGTTACGAGAGTCCCCTCCCGTCAGGTACTCCCACTTTCTCGTTTTATTGATTCTAGAAACCTTTGTCTTCTTTCATACTTCCAGGCGATATCCAACCGGTGTCTACTCCAAGCTCTGGAACTTTGGACGCCATCAGGGAACGGATGCGAAGCATTCAGGCCGCGGCCACGGCTGCTGTTGGAGCCGGCTCCATTCCTTCTCCGACCGCCGCGGCAATCACGATCTCGAATGGCTCCTCCCCATCGTTTAGCCGAGGCTATAGCTCGGAAGTGTTGGTCTCCCAGCAGCAGCAACAGCAACAACATGAAGTAGCAGCCGAGAGTGGAGAAGTATCGACGGCAGTGGTGGCGGTGGACGACAGTGCTCTCTCGGGATTGCAAGCCAGGATGGAGAGGCTGAAAAGTGGAGGAGCTATGGATTCAGCATAGTTCTAGGAGAGCGATGGAAAGAACCAAGCGAAGAACACGAAGAACACAAAGAAGAAACGAATCACGAGCTTGGCATCAAGAAGACTTCTCACTCCATAGCTTGAGCTTTGAGCTTCTAAGCTGTACATACTCTACCACCAATATCGAATCGATTCGAATATTCTGCGTTGTTTAAATATTTTAGGGCTAAAAGTTGAGTAATTATTAATCTCGAATATTTTATGAGATTAATTTTATCTGGAGAATATTTATTAGGGTAGAACATCTTGTAAAAAAAGTGGATTAGAAGCAACGGTCCATTCCAACGGTCCCTCGATTTTAGGTCGTTTAGAACAAGGCTCCATCGCTGGCAAAATCTTGGAGCTAGGTTTCTAGCGCTAGCTTCTCTTGCGATTCGCGATTCCAAGCACGCCGTCGACTCTCCTCTTCCATGGATCCACACCCGCGCCAGGCAAACGCAGGCGATTCCTCCACTCCAGCGCTCGCGAGGAAGCCCCCGGCTTGCGGCGGCGGTAGCAGCAGCGCGACGAAGATCAAGAAGGGCCCGCGGCGGAGAGTGCTCGCGGATCTCACCAACAGCGACTCGCCGATCACTGGCCTCGCTCCTCGCTTCCCCGCGGCAGCGCCGCTGTGTGATTGTTCTTCCCCTGGAACGCCAGGAACGCCGGGGACGCCAGGCGCTGGCGAGGATCTCTTGAGGTCTCAGGTAACTCTCCTCCTCCAGCAAGTCCAGTGCGATGCGCCGAAAGGCCCTCTCTTTGGATTCCATCGCCTTGGCTGCCTTTCGCCCGGAATGCTCGTTGGCCCGACTCCGGCCAACACTCCAGCGGTGGTGGCGGCGACGCAACCATCCACGCCAGTGACTGCCGGGATGCCATCGTCGAGGCTGGGATTGCCCAGCGGGGGACTTCGTGCTCTTGGGTCTCCACCGGAGAAGGATGGAGCGATCGAGGAAGGAAGGATCCAGCGAACAATCTCCGAGATCAGCAAGATCACAATCGCAGAGGTGGGCTCTTCTTTCCGATTGGTTTTTCGCTGGATCTCTTCGTTTTCTTGCGTGTCTAGACGGTGGTTTCCGAGAGGCACCTCAGCCTGGCCGATCGATTCATCACCAGGTCCCTCAACTTCGATTCGCTGCTGGACGATGCCTTGTCATCTGACAACGTTGCTGGAGACGCTGATACCGCTTCCCAGAGGTAAACTTCTGAGACTCGCAAGGAAGAAATCTTCACACCATCTCTCTCTCTCTCTCATTTGCAATAACTCGTCACCAACAGGACCAGAGAGTTTACTCCACGCAAATAAAACTCGCATTCTTTGCAATCGAATCGAATTCTATCCATGGCTTTCTGCATCCACGGCGCACACTGAGCCAAAGCCCGAGAACTGCTGGCCGGAATAGCGACCACTAGTCGGATAAACGAAAGAATCGCCATCGCTAAAGCTTATAACCATAGAACCAGTGAAGTTAGTGAGTGTGATACCTCT
This sequence comes from Selaginella moellendorffii, assembly GCF_000143415.4. Classification (NCBI taxonomy): domain Eukaryota; kingdom Viridiplantae; phylum Streptophyta; class Lycopodiopsida; order Selaginellales; family Selaginellaceae; genus Selaginella; species Selaginella moellendorffii. The sequence continues at coordinate 359,837 of NW_003314344.1, forward strand.
TCCCAGATACAAGGAGATTGGGCCCATGCAAATATCCCATCCTCTCGTCCAGACCAAGGTCGTGCTCTTTCGATCCTGGAGCGAGGACGTAATCGTGTCCGTCCAAGTCCAGTACGGGATCCCGTCAAGCGAGGACATCCTCACCGTTGGAATACGAGTGTGCGTGGTCGTCCATATGAAATCGTCAACGCCGAGGGAGTCCACGGTCCACGTTGACTCGATAGTCACCTCCCTCTCAAGCCTGTGACAATTCGGGCGAGCTTGACTTTGCTAGACTTGACACCGGCTTACCGCGATGGAGGATCTGGGGTCTCGAGGATGGTTTCGAGATATCCTGGGCTGGCGTAGATCACGTCTTGGAGCTGGGCAGCGCTCCAGTTCTTGAGGAAGAAGATGGCGAAAGAGTTGACGTCGTGGGTGTCTCCACCAGTTCCTCCTGTTGTAAACGCGGCCCCGACGATCACGCCCGAGTGGACTGGAGGAGTGATTTGCTGCGTGAGGCCTCCCGGGAGATTTCCGCAAGAGAAGAATCGGTTGAAGTTTGTTCGAAACTCTATCCAGCCCAGTCTATTCCCTGGAATGATCCACAGGATCAGCGGAAAAGTTATATGAGCTTGAGATTTCTCGCTTACCCCAGTCGTTTTGACGATTGCTGTGCATCATGAGGTAGACGATGGTCTCGCCACGCTGGAACTCAAACTCCTGGACCGGCAACGGTCCTCGTTCCTTCGATCTTCCCACTTGAATGAAGGAGCCATCGATCGACCAGAGAGCTATCGATTTTATGCAAGACTTTGCTCGCCAGACCATGATCCTGTTGATGAATTTGCCTGGAGAGACGAGGAACTGGCCATAGTCTCCGAGATCCGGCGAGCCGACCATGATGATTCCCGAGCCGATGGTGTGATCTGGAGCGGCGATGTTGCGGCTCGATGAGGAGATCGTCAGCATCGTTTGGAGAAGCACGAGAGCCAGCAACATCTCTTTCATGATCTTTTGCTCCAGGAAACCTTCTCAGCGCTGAAATGTAGGAGACTATATTTTAAAGAACTTACGATGGCAACACACTTGCCACAGCGACTTCTTTGGAACTAAGTTCATCGAAAAGAAAACATTGCAAAGGGGCATGCGTTGAGAATGACAATGTACATGTGCAAGAAAAATACTTACAGCATGAAAGAATTTATGTGCAAAACTTTAGTCTGATCATTTGTTACTATCGTGCATTTTTTACCATGACCTCGAAATCTTCCACACTCCAAACGTAAGGATCGATAAAGAGGAAGCGGTAAGGTTGAGACTTCAGTTCCTCAGTTGGAGTTTCAGCCCTTCATTTCGTTCTCAACCTTCAGTCCTTCTGTGAGTCCTTCAGTTGGAGTTTGAGCTTTCTCTCTTTTTCTATTTCTTGCTCCAAGCTGTGTTGGATCTAGAGGCCAGAAGTGTGGAATTCGCCCAGGATCACTGTCTGACTTGCAATCCACATAATCAGCTGAAAATCATCTAATTTGTATCAGCTCTAAACACTTTTTAGTTTTTTAATGTTAGTATCAATTGGATTAATAAATATATTAACAGGAATATTTCTAATTCGTTTGTAATCAAATATATTCTTCTTCTCTTACAAAGTAAGAACAAGTCAATTAATGAGGACACTTATCCCATCAAAGACTTAACTGGAGATGAGATTTAAGAATTATACTTTTTTGTGCTCCATTGCAAAGAAAGTTTACCATAGCAAAGCATCTATGGCATGATTCATCTATCTGTTAGAGATTTCCATTTGAGGAAAAGCCAGGGAGCATAATGTTCTGTGCCTAGCTTTTGCGGTAACCTTTGCATAGATCCATGGTGAGCTGTGACGCAAGATAAAGACCTTTGCATTGATTGTTCACTTGTGCTGTAATTCTTTTTTCTGATGAGAGCTGCTAGCAATGATAAAAGGGACTGTGATGATTTCTGGAGTCTGGACAATCAAGACATAAGGTCAAGCTTCTAAAATTTTTAGTTTTCTTCCCGTTTCATCTTCAGTTCAATTAGCACCAACTTGCTATTTCTTGCCACTCCATATGACCTTCGTCTCCAACTCCATCTACATCAATGGACCTCACCAAGTTCTATATCTTATCTTCGCAGATACTTAGCTTTCGATACCTTTGTCCATTTTACAACTTGTATAATTCTCTTGCATTTTGCCTTCTTTGAGGACAAGTGTCTCCGTATGCTTTTGGCTACAATCTAGCTTTATAGTTAACTGAGTCAGTACGTTTCTGCAAGTCTGTGACAGCCTCGATGATCCTGGCAGAATGTTTTGCAGCGAATTCGCAGTGTTGGAAGAAGAAAAAGGGCAATCCTTGATGTTGGTTTTTTTTTTCTCATAGTTCTCTCTGACTTCTTTTTTCGTCCAAAGGAGCTCTTCCGAGACTCAATTGACTTTTTCCGACGTTGATCCGGCCAAAACTGAAGGAAAACTGAAGCTTTTCGTGAATTCGTACTGCGTGCTAGGAGAAGGCCGCCGAGATGGTAATGCAGTGAAATGTAGCTTATATCCTGAGTTTCTGTTTCTTCCAGGTAACCATGTCGATTGCAAGTGAAACAACGGTCATGTTGGAGACAGGCTTTATAGAACGATTCCAACGTGATAACGATGCCACACTTGTCGCCTAGATCCAGCGAGCTACAACCATACGTCTTCCCTCTGGTGAGAGAGTCTCTCAGCTGGAGTTTGAGCTTTCTCTCTCTTGTTTTTTTCTTTGGCTCGAAGCTGGACTCATCAGTGTTTGCTCTGATCAACTGGCTTCTTTGGAAGCGCTGTTTCACGCCAAAGACAAGGGCCTTGATCATGCTCCTGGAGTCTCTTGTCCAGGAGCCCATAGATGTCGAATAGGTTCCCCACCTGGCCTGCGCGCTTGCCCGCAAAATCTCGCCCACGCTAGGTACCTTTCCAAAGAGCTTACCATCGTATGCCACCTTCCAGCATTGGTACAATTGAACTGATTGGCACCCCACCTTTTCAAATTGTTTGGTTTTTTATTAGTAATAATGTTCATGTAAACTCTTTCTTTTGAAGATCAAAAGTCCATGCTTCCTGAGGAAAGAGATCACGATAACCAGGAACAAACTTACGCAGAGAAAGGACGATGCTATGACCACCTTATTAAGAGCACGGAAAGAATTGAGACGTGAGAAGTTTAGAAACTGGTCAGGAGCTTACCAAGTTGAAGAACTCAGGATGACAACATATTTGCCACCTTTTTGGAACTAAGTTCATTCCGAAGAAACTAGCGATCATCGAAAAGAAGGACATTGCGAGGACGCATGCGTTGAGGATGAGCCCAATCTACAAGAAACGTACTTACAGAGTGAAGGAATTGCTATGCAAAAATTTAGACCTGTATGAGACCATTTCGGCGATTGACAATCTGTGCGAGAGTTGCATGACGCTTTAGAAATTATTACAACGAAATCAAACCTGTATTTTGATGTGTTTTTCAGTGTCGATTACGTGTTCACTTAGCTGTGTAAGAAGTACTAAGAAGAATATAATCAAGACACTTAACTATTTACCGTTTTAAGCTTCGTTATCATCCCCTCAACTTGCATAAAATGCCACTGAAGAACATATAAGTTCGCAAGAAAATAAAATTTTACCTCCAAAACCTCTTCATGTGCTCCCGGAAAAAAATAATTATCATCGTCCTCTTTTAAAAGGTCCTCGAGCTCCCCATTCACCTGAAAGGCCCCAGGATTAATCCAAACTTAAGTTAATACTTTATTCGCAACCTTTTGAAGGCGAGCAACAAGCCCAGCAACTCCACCTTTGAGGGTTCGCACTCGCTTCAAGTTATATCTATTGATCTGCCAAGAACAAGATAAAAACAAACGTGACAATCTCCACTCATTACCTTGGCAAGGAGGTCATCCAAGGCTGAGAATCCATGAATTTCTAGCTCCTCTACTTGGGCACCAAGGAACTTGTTAATGGATTCCAATGCCACTTTCAGTGCCTCAATCTCAAACTCGTTTTCTTTGAGCCTTTGTCTAAGCTCCTCTATAACAGGAACCACATCCACATTGTTGGGATTCCTTACTAACACTTCATTCCTCGTGATTATGGCTTTAATATGCTACAGAATCAGCAATTAGGAAGCAAAATATAGCATAATAATAAGTACCTCAAGGTTGAGGACAATGGCTCGCTCCCGGATTAGAATCGTGGAAGGATTGGAGAGTAATGGATCCAAAATTCGCAGGTCCCGTGCGTGTATTCCCGTTCGCTGAATGATGCTTGCCCTTTCCAGCTGCAAGAACTCGTGCTTGTCCACCGCCAAGGCGCACCAGAGCTTCGAATCCATATAGGAAGCAAGAACACGGCATATTCACGAGGTATCTAGGGTACAAAAGCACAAAGGTGGTGGATATATGTACAGCCACCACGCATGTCATGCTTAAAGAACAAAAACTGTTGCAATGCACTATGTTCAGATCAGCTCACGAACTCCACATTTTGAAGATCACCAGAGGAGATTGATGATCACAAAGAAATCATACTCCTCGCTGATATCTATAGCAATCCGAGTGATCAAGTTCTCCAAGATCAAAACATTCGGAACAAGTTTGACGGTGGAGCCCTCGATGGACTCCACCACCTGGAAGCGGGAAAGGGTTCCTCGCGTATGATTATCTCAGCATGGGACGATCAATCTCCATGGCCAGAATCCTTTTGGCACAGAGAGTTTCGATGCGCCAAAGGCTGGCGATTACTATGTTTTCCTTTTAAAAGAGTTCAAATACCCGCCAAAAAGTTATTAGGGTTCATGACTAGGGTTTATCGCAAGTAGGGCGCTGGGTGAAGAATGCGTTGATTTGTGTCGCGTTCTTTCGATTTGCAGCTGGCGTTTAAGCTCTCCGGCCTGGTAAGTGTGGCGCCGATCGTTAATCTTCCTTTGAATGGTCCACCGCAAATATTTCGAGCGGGATTTTGGATCAGGGACCGAAATTACGAGGTTTTTTGTTCTTTCTTCCCTGGTATTTGCGATTTTGCTTTCTTTCTTTTCATGCGACTGTTCCTTCCATTTGCAGCGAACTGAATGATGCCGGCTATGGCATGCGCTCGAAAGGCGTAAAACTCATTTGTTTTTTGGCTCGATGCAAATGAGCGAGGAGCGGCTATGGCGGAAGTTCTTTGAAGATCCTTCACTCTGGTGGGACAACAGAAGGAACAAGGTATGGACGGAATTTTTTTTTTCTCTTCCATTTTACTTAGCTCGAACTTAGATTTGGCGGTTTGCTGCAGAGGAGCCCGAGCTATCCAGATTTCAAGCATGCATCCACTGGAGAATGCCTGTGGATTCACTCACGGCTCTGTCCATCCTGGGTGTCTACCAAGCTCCAGCGGCTCGACGAACGTCCCACTTTTCGATCCACTTCCGATACAACAAAATCAAGAACAGCAACGGGAGAGAAGGAAAGGACAGAGCCGCTACGAATCTACAACAGGTTTCGAGAGCTGGGAATAAAGCCCAGAGTCTCCGTGGTTTTGGGTGCTCTCAAGGCCTGTAGTAGCTCCAGGGATTTAGAGACAGGGAGGAAAATCCACGCCACTGTGCTGGAGAATGGTGACTGCCACAACATCTTCGTTGCTAGCTCGCTGGTGGACATGTACGCCAAGTGTGGAAGCCTGGTGGATGCTCGACGTGTTTTTGACAGCATGAAGCAGCGAAACGTGGTGCCTTGGAACTGTTTGATCCTCGGCTATGCGGAGAGTGGAGAGGGAAAAACAGCGCTAGAGATTTACTCCCGGATGCTTGACGAGCAACGGACAGGCGGCTGTTCTCCAAACTATGTCACCTTTCTCGCTGCGGTGAAGGCTTGTTCCAGCTTGGCAGCTGCGAGAGAAGGGGGGAAGAACCAAAAGGTGGCAGATTGCTTGGACAAGGGCCGTGCTGTTCACTATAGAGCGGTCGAGGGTGATGGAGAGCTCCATTTGTTTCTCGCCAACGCTATTGTGGACATGTATTCCAAGTGTGGGAGCATGGTCGAAGCACGCCAAGTTTTTGACGGCATCAAACATCGCAGCATTGTCTCGTGGAATACGATCATCCTGGGATATGCCGAGAGTGGCGAGGGACAGATTGCTTTGGACCTCTTCCAGCAAATGCTACACGAAGAGGGACGAGGCTGCGGTACAAACTACGTGACTTATCTCGCGGTGCTCAAGGCCTGCATTGCTTGGGCAGGCAAGGAACAAGGTGTGCTTGTCCAGGGGAAGCTCGTCAAGCTCGAATGCTTAAACAAAGCGCGAGCTTTTCACTCACAGGCTTCCAGGGGCGGTCATCTCTCACACGAGTTTGTGGCGAGTGCTCTGCTGGACTTATATGCCAAGTGCGGTAGCATGGAAGACGCCAGCAAAGTGTTCGGAAGCATTCCTCGCAGCGTTGTCACCTGGACGTCGATGATTGCGGGTTATGCCGAGACTGGCGACAGTGAGCAGGCATTCAAGCTCTTCCAGCAAATGCAAGACGAAGGTTTCACGCCAGATGCTGTGACTTTCGTCGCTACACTCAAGGCCTGTATCAAGCTCGCCGAGAAAGAGGACCTCGCCGGGAAGACAGAGTGTCTAGAACGCGGCAGAAAACTCCACATGCAAATTTCTCAGCACTGGAGTGACAACGATCTGCCAGTGTTTGTCGCCAACGCGCTGGTGGATATGTATTCCAAAGGTGGCAGCTTGGCTGAAGCACTGAAAAGTTTCGAGAGAATTCGGCATAAGAGCGTGGTGTCCTGGACCGCGATTATCCTGGGAAATGCTGAAAGTGGCAATCCAGAGCTAGCTCTCGAGCTTTACAGTCGAATGGAGAACGAAGGCCGTGTTGAAGCGGATGGAGTGACCATTGTGGCTGCTCTCAAGGCCTGTGCTCTTCTAGCCGCGAGAGAAGTCGATGGAAAAGATCTTAAAGTGGAGTGCCTGAGGAAAGGCCGAGCGATTCACAGTCGAGCAGCGAGAGATGGTCACGACCGTTGCAGCTACGTCGCCAATAGCCTGATCGATATGTATGCGAACTGTGGGGGCATGGTGGACGCTCACAAGGTTTTTAGCAGCATGGACGAGGACGCTCGCTGTGTGGTTTCGTGGAACTGCCTCATTCTGGGATACGTCGAGAATGGCGCGCCCCAGCTCGCTCTAGAACTCTACTCACAGATGAAACAACGAGGCGTTCAACCAGTGGCCATCACTTTTGTCGCTGCGCTTAAAGCTTGTGGAGGTTTGGGATCTCTAGAAGCTGGGATTGAGCTCGAGAAGGAGATCAGAGAGGCTGGACTCCAGGACCAGATAGTGATCGTCAACTCCTTGGTGGATCTTTACGGGAAGTGTGGCAGCATGGTCGATGCTCAACGAGTTTTCGACGAGGCTAGAGGAAGACGAGACTTGGTAACTTGGAACACTCTCATCGATGGATATAGTCGTCAAGGGGACTGCGAGACGGTGCTCACTTTGTTCGAGGGACTCCAAAGAGAAAGACTAACGCCAGACGAGCTTACTTTCCTATCGGTTCTCACGGCGTGCAGCCATGCTGGCTCGATCGACAAAGGCATGGAGTACTTCCAGGCGATGGCTTCTCCAAAGTACGGCGTGGTTCCAGGAATCAAGCACTACACTTGCGTCATCGATCTCTTGAGCCGGGCGAACCGACTGAGCGATGCAGTGGCGATGGTGAAAAGCATGCCTCTGGAGCCAAACGCTATCATCTGGATGACTTTGCTGGGGGCTGCTCGAGAGTGGAACAACGTAGAAGCTGGAAGGCTGGCTTTCGAGGCTGTGATGAAGCTGGAGAAGAATGGAGCAGCGTGTGCTCTCATGGCGAGTATCTATGCTGGTGCTGGGATGCTGGAGGAAAGGTGGAAAATGGAGGAAGAAATGGGAGCTCTCCGGCGACTTAAGGCACCTTAAGGGGGATTACATTAACTTTAAGTTGATGGCTAGGGCTCTTGCTTGCTGCTACGTGACGCGCGAAGCTCTGGCAGCTAGCACTCAAAGCCACCAACAAACAACACAGCACAGAGTTCCAAAGGTATCAATCTTTTTCATTCTTCGTGGCTAACTCTCGTCTTTCACAGTCTCTTCCAGGCATGAAAATGCTAGAGCCGATAGAACAAGGAACACTTGTCTACAAGCCTTACTTGGATTATCTCTGCTTCCAGCTGCTAGACTCGGCCCCAGATGTACAAGCTCTTCCGCTAGACGATCAGCTCGCATTCAAAAGCTCTCCACGCAAGGCAAATGTTTATAACTGGCTCTACTCGTCAAGGAGGCTCCGGCGTATCAGAATCACGTACTTCGATGCCGGGAGAGCTTGCCAAGCGCTCAATGCCTTGCTCTATCCAGACAACAGGTATGTTTTCATTTTTCTCATCGGCTTCTGATACATGTCGTTCGAATTTGATCTAGTTTCGATCTCCCGTTACTGGGAATAGATTTGCTCTCGTTTGGCGCGAACAAGATCCTGTGCGTGGTAGATTTTATACCACTCTTTCAAGATCAAGGCTACTTGGAGAAGTACATTCGTCCGCTCGCGTTGCTTCGCCAGCCTTTTGCAGCACGGTGCAGTGAAATGTCTGATCGTTTCTTTGACAAAGACAAGTTTGCATCGGAGCAAATGATCTTCTTTCGATCAGATCAAGGATCTTCGGAGCCCGATCTCGAGGTAAGCAAAATTCTCCAGCTTCGGTGACTTACAACTCCTGATTGATCTGATCTTACAAAAACAGGTGTTGAGCGGCGGAATGTACAGAGTTTATACGCAATATGTCGCAACATACTTGAAATCTTTGCATTCTTTGGAGCCAAATGAGGATCCAAGATTTTGTGTGAAATGCCACGAGAAACAAGCTGCTTACGACCGCTACCTGGCAGATCGAGATCCCGCTTTCAAAGTTTTTAGCAGCTACTTTGGAAGCGAGGTAAGCAATCAAATCAAAGTTTTTCGACAAAGCAACGAAGTAACGTTTTTGTTACAGTGGACGCAAAAGTTTTGCTACAAGTTCCTCTGTCCAGGAATCAGCATTCCATGCCACAAAGCCAAACAGCGCCAATGAAACCATCTCTCTTTATTTCCAAAACTAAAGCTTTCTAGAGTAGGACAACTTTCAATGAAGTTTTGCTCTGGGCCTCTGGTTGTCGATCTCGTCCATCCAGTCCGAGAGGCTTCGCAGAGCTTTGGCGCCATAGTAGGCCATTGCTACCGATCCCAGCACAAGAGCAACCACTAGAGCATATCTCATTGCCATTTGCAAGCTCTCCTGCAATTTGCAAGTTTTCATTTAGAACAGTGCCCATGAAAGAAGCAAAAGGGAAAAGATACCTTGTACTTCCAGTCCCCGTGAGCGCTTCTCAGTGCGCGTGCTTTGCGTTGTTTCGGCAGGACCTTCTTCAAGTCATCACGACGTAGCTGCAAAAAGAGAGCCAAAAGCATAAATGAAAAATCCGATCGCTAGAACCACGTACCTCTTTGTCTGCTGCTTGTTTGTGTTGCAAATCTTCTTCCAGCTCCTGCGAGGCTTTGGCTTTCAAACAATCTTGATCGCACGGAACTAAAGCCGATTGTTTCTCTCGCGCAGCTTGAACTTCAAAGCACTGATACGCTTTACGGATGCGCTGACATGCACATCTTACAGTGACCTGTGTGGGATTCATGAGTCAATTGAATTCGTTTGCTTTTGGATTCGTAGCATACCTTCTTGGAGCACAGGCTTGGACAGGAGCCTGGATGACAAATTTCCGAGCACAAGTGCGAGCAGTTCTCAAGCTTCCTGCATGCAAGAGTTTCATCAAAGACTGTCTCCTAAAAGAAAGAAATATGTAGCCAAACCTGTGGCAAGGACCTTTGCATGAAAGCAACTCGATGCGTTCGTCCTCGGAAAGGCAACCAAAGGCGCTACATTCCAGTGTGCGCACAAGAGTACCGCAATGGCAAGACTTCTTCAAGGAAACCTTGCACGCCGGACATTTCCCAGTGTGGCAGCCAATCTCACAAGGATGTGGACAAGGTGGATCCCGAGTCTGGGAAACAAAGCATCACTTCAGATCAACGACAAGAAACAAACGGTTATACCTTTGTGCATTTCAGCCGGCAAGAGCTGCACGAATCGTATTGCTGAGCACCACCCGAGGCCACGACCGTTCCATTCGATAGAGCACGACTGATGGTAACTACATGACAAAGATCTCGGCAAAAGTGATTTCCGCACGACAAAAGATTTCCGCATGGTTTTTCACAGGAAAATCTTGATTCGTCATTACACGGGACCTGCAATGCAGTAGTTAAAATGATAGACCGGTCCAGTAAATCAATAAGCCAGTACCATCTTCGACCCGGCCGGATGTTTGCCCATGCACGGCCTCGACACAAGAACAGAACATGGTGGACATGGAGAGCCTGGAATGGGAGAAATCACAGCTTTGCGTTCTTTCTTGGTTCCCTTCAAGACTGGACATGTTAGTCGTGGTCCATGACACCTAGAAGCAAAACTTTTAGCGTCTACAAAGCTAATGCATCCAAAATAATACCTCTGGTTACACGAATGACCACAATCAAGTTTCTTGTTGCACAGCAGTTGACAAGGCGGACATGGTCCATAATGGCATCTGTGAGGCTGCAATACAAGATGTAATGTAATATTAGAAGCCATAGGTTTATCAGAGTACCTTGCATAAATCACCATGACCACAGATATGTGGTCTCTGACAGCGTTTTGAGCATTTTGGAGGCTTCACATCTTTGTCTGCGCCACAAGGAACCTAGAAAAGAATTTCACAAATGAACATCAAAAATTCAAAACATACCTCGAGTGTAGTGAATCCACATTGACACGAAATTTTCACAGTTAAAGGGCAAGGTGCACATAAACCTCTGAACACGAACAACAGTATAATAAGAAGAATATTTCACAATATAAAACCAGAGCCTCACCAGCATAGATACCTGTGACAAGGAGCTGGACACTTGTGATTACCACATCTCAACTTTTTGCCACAAATCTGTCCAGGAACAGCAGAAAACTACGTCATGCCAAAGAAAACAAATCAAGTTCGCGTACCTCAGAACAAGGTGGGCAATCCCCGTCACAGCACCTCCGCCTGCACGCATGACGCTGGCAGTTCCGTATGTGTTGGCACTTCCGTTCACAAACAAGATCCTGGTAGCAAGGAACCTACACAAAACTTCAACTAAGAAACATAGATAGTTGCAGACACATAAAAACACAGACCTCTTTCACCGTGCTCCCACAGCGACATCGCTTGTTGATCAAAACTCGACAGGTTCCCACACAAGAACCAGCATGACACCGTTCCGGACATCGATGAAGTCCACAGGCCAGTAACTTCTCACACGTTGATCCACACGTCGGGACTTTAACATCACAGGCCAGATCCTTGTACGCCTCCTTCCCACAGGCGCAAGTCCTCCTCCCTTGAAGTTCACACTCTCCACAGGCCCCAGCATGACACTGCTTCCCGCATACGTGCTTCTTGCAGCTCAACTCCTTGTCACAAATCCTCTCGCACTGGAAATCGGCTTGAGAGCAGGGGCGAACTTCAGTCACACTCCCACACCGGCAGCGATGGACACCGAACTTGGTGCAAGGCTTGCACTCCCCTTCGTGGCAAATCTCGTCGCAGGAGTGGACTCCACAGCCCAGGCGCTTGGAACAAAGCCTTTGGCAGGAGAAACTCTTGTGGCCACAGCGCCGGAGCTCCGCCAACTTTCCACAGTGGCAAGCCAGCTGGACGAGCTGTGGACATGGCGGACACGGCCCGGGGTGGCAAAGAAGCAGACAAGTGTGCGAGCAAAGTCCCAGCTCCAGCTCGCATCTCTCCCCGCAAGAGTGTGGAGTGAGCCAAGGATCGGACCTTGGATCCACCTCTTTGCCGCAGTAGCAACGATACTCTCGCGGGATCTCTGCCTGTGGATAGTCCCGTCGACACTTCGGACAGTGCCAGCGCGCCGGGGAAGTCCTGGAGCTCGAGTTTCTTCCAGCGGAAGAATTTTCGCTGGTGCTGAGTACCTGGCGAGCCCACGACTGGATGCAAACCAAGTGAAGCACCGCAAAGCATCCTTGCTTGCAGTGCCAGATTGGATCGATCTTGCGGATTTTCTCGAGGCATATCAGGCACGTCGATGCTCCGCCCTTGGTCGCGGCCACGAGGCTGTTGATCCGATTCACACCCGCCTGGAAAAGCTGCCCTGGATCATTATCTGTCGCGGCTACTCCCGGATAATTCCGGAAGATCGAAGCCCCGGGATCGTCATCCCCACTGCTGCTATAATCCCGCTCCTCGTCGTCGCTGCTAGAAACCTCGAGCTGGTTCTTGATCGAGGGATGGAGCTCCTCCAACCTGGCTGGATTTGGCAGCAACGGCTTATCCCAAGCTCGCTGCATCCTTATTTCGGAGAGAATGCAGCGATCTAGAACATACCCGGCGACGCGCCCTGGCCGCTCTCCAGATCCCCGAAATTTAGGGCTCTTGGGCTTGGCGAATATTCATCTGACAAAGTATCTTTACAAAACAAGGAGGGAAAAGTTTTTGCCCTAGCTCCAAAGAGACCACACTGTGATACCCCACCTCTGTAAAGCCCTCTCAGCTTCCACCAAGTTCCATACAAGCTCACCAGCGTGTTTGAAACGTAGAGATCGTTCATTCCACGCATTTTCTTCTTGAAATCCACATTGCCGAAGCTGCCAGGACGGGAATCGCCACAATCATCGCCTCTCAAACAAGTCCAAATCCTTGCCATTTGGAAGGAAATTTCTCGCACAATCCAAGCACATCCCACCTCCTGCCGGATGGATCTCATCTACATTGTAAATGCAAGACAGAAGGAGCGCATGGGCGAGCGCCTCTGCAAGGCGAAAACGAATGTCCTTACAAAGTTTCTTATTTTTAATCTCATAGCTTTCCTCTTCTAGACTCGTTTGAAGCTCCTTACAAGAGAGTTGGCTTCGAATTATCTCCAGCACTCGCAACACCAAAGCTAAAAGCCACGGTTAGATCTTTTGACTTCATGGTTCCAAGGGGTTGTGAAACTGGATCTTTCAATCATCTTCTTCATCACCAGCAACGTTACACTCGTGCACCTCACACCCGAGCTCTAGTTTCTGCCGGGCTCTCCATTCGCAGGCGATTATCATCTGGTTGATTACTTTGACTTGTGTTCGTAAATACATTCCGGGAAAGAAAGGAATGCCTTTGAGCTGTAGCCTTCAACATTGAGCAGATGGCCATTAGCTTGCCCACTGTGTGCTGACTTGAATAAGTTGCAAAAATCTTTTGGAATTTCGATCATCAAGATCACCTTTTGCATCAGTATAGCCGATGGCTACATAAGCTTTAAGACTAGAGTAAACAATTTTGATGTACCTTGGAGATAGATTAGAATTTTCCATGTTGCATACCAGTGTTTCTAAGTGTGCAATAATTCTAGTAGTATATTTCTATTGAAAGAGAATTAATTTGCAAAGATAATGATCACGTTTAATTTGTAAGATAATTCACAAAGAACTGTCATTTTAAATTGTTTGGTGATACATGCTTTGACTTCAGCTAATATGTGCTTAGTAGATGCAATTATTAAGTCATCTATGTAAATTGCAACCATTATGAATTTTTTGTTTTATGATAAATATAAATATTCCAATCAAGTGATGCATGAGTTCATTAATGGTGTTATACCATATACTAGAGGCTTGTTTTAAACTATACATATATTTCTTTTAACTTTGAGACATATAGAGAGGTTGATCAACTTTTCTATTAAAACATTCATTTGATGTAATTCCAAGTTTTAAAAAATAATACTTGGATGGATTTGCCACAGGAGAAAATATCACTATATCATTAATTTTTTATTTTTGAGAGTATCCTTTCATCTGAGACAAGTAAGATATTTAATTTTAAAGATCCAGTTTTAATTAAGAATTCTCATCCATGGTTCAGCAAAAACATATTCTCAAGATTGATTAGCAATGAGTGCCTCATATTCCAAGAGAATTACTTGCCACAACTTCTTGGCACTAATGCTTGAAAGAGTTTCATTAAGTGTATATATAATACCACTATAAAGTTTACAACTACAAATTATATGAAGCCGGTCGTCACCTAGATTCTTTTGCAATTAGAGAAGGAAAGACAACAAAAATACTAAAACAAGGAGGAAAAAGGATGAATATAGTCTTATATACCCTAGAGGTTTTAGAAATAACCTTAAAAGATAATCCAAAATTTAACCTAGGTATAATTATATTAATAGTTGTTTTTTTTTTTTCCAAATGGTTATATGGCCTTATATAGAATCTTATTTCAAATAATCTAACAAACCTGATATTTATCTAGCAAGAAAGCACAGAGTACAAATTTAAAGAAGTTGACAAGAATATTTTTTTCGCAAACATCTTATTTTATGTTTTAATAAATACTCCTATTATGACATGTAGTAAAAATTTAAATTGTTAGAACAAGAAGTGTCATTTAGAACATTTTTATCTATATAATGTATAGAGAGTTTTGAAATTATTAAGTTCACCATAAATTTTATATTTTAAAGTTTATAAAGTTTGTATTCTGAGGGCCAAGTGTATGGCTACAATGCCGTATACTAATATTAGCATAGTAGGATTTTGGTAGCTGTCGAATTGGTTTCAATCCAGACCATTCGCGCCTGTATATAAGCTAGAGTTTTTGGGTTAATTGATATGCACATTTTCTGTATTCCCTTTCTATATTCTAAGCACTCACATTAGTGGAGGTAAGAGGCATCTTTGATTAAGAAGTGCTTGGATTTAGGATTTTGGTTTAGATTTAGCTTTTGTATTGTCTAAATTTAGTTTTTTCCATTTCCTTTCTTTTGCTCTTTTTTTTTAGGATTTTGGTTTAGATCTAACTTTTTGAATTGTCTAGATCTACCATTTCCTTCTAGCTTTTTTTTTGTTATTTCTCTTCTTTTGATTTTTCTTTGTTCATCTTCATGGTAAATCAGCAATCTCCTCCTTTGACTCTAGAGTAGCAGTTGTTACAATTGCTTGATGCTATGCGCTTGCAATTGAACAACAAAACTCAATTAATAGCAGTGTTCATGGCACATGGTATAATTCCTCTTGCTCTTGGTGTCAATCCTCGCGTTTGGCCGGAGTTCTTTCGCGGGAATCCTGGGGATGATGTGTACCATTGGTTCGATCACTTCACGGTGATTGCCACATATCATTCTTGGGATGATGCTTGACATTTGTGTGAGTTTCCCACGTGTCTTCAAGGGACAACATTGTAGTGGTACAATGGTTTGAGCGTAGCCACTCGTGGGGATTGGAGTGTTCTCCCGGACATTTTCAAACGCGCCTTCGGACATGCTGATGACTATGATAATGCCTTCTAACAATTGCATCGTCTTCGCTAAGGGCCATCTGAGTCGGTGATGCAATTTGGTGTTCGTTTCCGAAGTCTTTTGCTTCATGCGGAGCCAAATATGTCGGAGCGGATCAAGCTAGAAATATTGTGGCTAGCACTTCGTCAAGATCTTGTCAGACTTGTGCATGCACTTGCTCCTGCCACCCTTGACGATGCTTGGCACAATATTATGAAACGTCACCTCTTCCACTTCTCGCTGCACGTCCTTCAACTCCACTTCCTATGGGTGATGGTCCTGTTCCAATGGAGGTTGATACTGCTGCTGCTCAAGTCCAAAGACAAGGGCGAGGACGTGGTCATGGCCATAATATTCACTGTTGGGCGTGTGATGAAGTTGGTCATACTTATCGGCATTGTCGGCATTTTCCAGATTAGCGATCTCCATTTCTTGGCTGTAGACCTTGGCATCAGCAATGTCTTGTTGGTGCTGCTGCTATGGAAGGTTTGGACACCGAGATGCATCTGGGAAACGAGGAGTCACACAAGTAATAGAGGGAACTTACGCAAATAAATCAATGACCTTTCTATCTTTCTTTTGGGAGTATCATCAAGGGGTTCACTTGACATCGGTTCATCTAGTATTTACGTTCTAAGCTCGTTTTTTAAACAAGAGGTCTCCTATTATTCTCTCCATAATAATTATTTGTATTTCTCCATCATTTAATGTGTTATTTAGAACCTATTGAATACCTACTAGCAGAATACAATCTATAAAGAAAATTAATATACTTAAAATTAATACTAAAATAGTAATTAACAGTTTTAGTTTTACTGTAATGTGTGAAGATACATTTTAATATCATTTGTATATTAAACTTTTTAACTTCCTCTGTAGGAGTAGAGAATATACTTAGAATACCTAGATATATTCTAGAATGTTCTTTAATTTAATGGTTCTAAAACTTTTCTTTAAATCATTAGTAATCAAGTTTAAATATTAATATTCTTAATTATCACTAATATAAAATATATTTACCATCCTAAGTTTGTATCTTCTCATCAGGTTATAGGGAAAGTTAAAACCCTAAAACTTTTTATACACCTGAAACTCATTCTAAAACTTACAACATAATTTTTACTACACAATATGTTTGGATATAAGAGTGTCTAAGGCTTTTACCACCAAAGCACTTGCAATTATAAGTATTACTATAGTGCACCTGAATTTGGAGTTGAATTCCAAGCCTGTTGCACTACGAATCGAGGGTCTAATACAATCTCATGAGCACCAGCTCCCCGTATCCAGCTCCTACATGCAAAATGGTGTGAGATGGAGTTTGGCACAATTTTGGCATACCAATGGCTTAACACAAGGAGGAGGGTACCCCACTGACTAAAGCAACGTGGAACTTGGGTTTAGACCCAAGTCGGATGCAGAACAAAGAGCGACATAACTTAGTGGGAGCTAAACTAATGTCTCAGGTGGTCAAACATGCATTCTCACCATTATCCCTACTACACATTTGGAACCCCCATAGCTGCCCCCCCCCCCTCAGCTAGAAACACATAGGAGTTCCTACCTTATGTCCATTTGGCTAAGTACAGATGCTAAGCTTAGTTTACTAACACTTGGACAAAAGGGGCTAATGATAGGAACTAGCAATACCGACCTTCTGCCGTCATGGCAGTAAGGGAAGAGTGCCCGTAAGGATTGGCCGACAAGTATCTTTTGATACCCGAAGTCACATTCGCGACATTCTCCCCCCCTTGGGGAAGATTAACGTCCACGTTGATACATACCCAAGTCTAGCAAACTGTCAAGGAAACAACTCTGAAAGTTAATAGAAAGCACACTATATGGGAAATACACTGACTTAAATGAGTTATGGAACAACCTTTCCTCTACGTCCAAAGATGTTAAGACTCAAACACCCTCCGGCCGTCACCGACAAGGAAATGACTAATAGAGTTAGCCACCCTTGCTACTCTGAGTACCACTCGGCTTACAAAGGAATGATACATCCCTGCCTGCAGGGACATAGGGAGAAGGCCAGAGGCCCAACTTCCCTTGAGCAAGAAATCAACCCCATCGGGAAGATTTAGACAACTATTATAAACTGGCAGATTAAATTGTTTACACGACCATGCCCCTTTTTTCAAAAATGAGTCATCGAGAGAGAGGCAGGGACTTGTGATCAGTCTATAATAATTATCCCCATGGTTATGGATTAGACCCATGCACTAAAGTGCCGAAGTCAGCCTGCCAAAACTGACCCAAGTACTAATGAACGAGAGAAACGAAACTTTGATTTATATAAATATATAACTTTATTGATTTACAAGATTTATTACAAAGTTTACAAAAGCTAATCTTTATTACTATTCTCATACTCCGTGACAAGCTCACGAGCATGTGTAAGATTACTAAGAGGCTCCCACATTGATTCACAAGTTAGATAACCTTTCCACTTAACTAGATACTCTTGACGTTTGGCATGTTTAAGCCAGCGTGTATCCAAAATAGCTTCAGCCTCATACTCAGGTTCACCATCAATGATCGTTGGTGGAGGACGAATGTCTATAAAACGTTCCTCAGCAGCATGATATAATGCCAGTAAATTGACATGAAACACATCATGTACATGAGAGAACTCATCCAGAAGATCCAACTTATAGGATACATCACCAACTCGTCTCAACACCCAATAGGGTCCAGCATATCTTGGTAACAGCTTCCGAGATAAGATCCCTTAATGTTCAAGTTCCCGGAAGATAGCCATACCTGATCTCCCACTTGATAGGATACATCTCGACAATGTTGATCCTTATCACGTCGATACCTATCCTGAGCTTTGCCCATCGCCTCAATAGCTCTAGACAAACCTTGGGGTAGCTACTTCGCATAAGTCTCAATAGGCGGGACCAATACTTTGGACATTAGTTTCGGTACAACAATCTGTTGAGGCACTCCACGAGCATTCCCTTGTAGCATCTCCTATGGAGAACAGCCAATAGCACTGTGAAATGTGTTGTTATAACAGATTTCTACTGTATCCAAATGCTCAACCCAATCGCGTTGGTCTGCCGCGACATAGTACCGCAGATAATCCTCAAATTGAGCATTCACACGTTTGGTCTGCCCATCAGTTTGAGGATGATAAGTTGTACTAAACTTCAACTTGGTACCAAACAATTGGAACAGTGTGCCCCAAAACTTCCCCATAAACCTCGAATCTCTATCCAAGATTATCTCTTCGGGAAGACCACGAACCCACACTACTTCATGGAAAAAGAGCTTCTCTTGCCAATGAGCTTGCTTTGGCATAAGCTTAGGCTACGTAGCAAAGTAGCTCAGTGTGTTACTATCTGTATAAACCTTGGTGTGTCCACCCAAGTAGTGTCTCCAATGTTCTAGGGCCAACACTATAGCAAACATCTCTTTCTCATGCATTGGCCATCTTCGTTGAATTTCATCCAATTTCTTGGAATAGAATGCAACGGGACAACCATGTCGCCTTAGCATAACACCAACTGCTTTGTCACAATCTTGTTTCAACACGGCAGCAATAGCATAGCTAGATGCATCACAATGCACTTCAAAGGGTTTATCAAGATCTGGAATCTTGAGAATAGGAACCGTAGTCAAGATCTCCTTCAACCATACAAAAGCATGCTAACAAGCTGGTGTCCAATGAAACAGTATACTACTCTTCGTTAACTCAGTCAACAGAAGAGCAATTCTTGCAAAATTGTAGACAAACTTGCAATAGTATCCTGCCAAACCGAGAAAGGAACGAACATCTGATACAGTGGTTGGAACTTCCTATGACTTCACCGCTTCCACCTTCTTTAGATCTACCTCAATTATGCCACCACCAACTATATGTCTGAGAAAGTTTACGTGCAATTGTCCAAAAGCACATTTACTTTCTTTAGCATACAGTTTGTACTTCTGATACACTAGCTCCAAGTGTTTCAAATGATCCTCCAACGTTTCATTGAAGACTAGAACATCATCAATATATAGGACAACAAATGCATCTAAATAATCTCCAAATATTCTATCCATCATAGTGCTGAACGTTGCCAGAGCATTGCATAACCCAAACGGCATGATAAGGAACTCATAGGATCCATATCGAGTTTTAAAGGCTATCTTCTCCACATCTTGATCTGCCACCCATATCTGATGATACCCGGACCGCAAATCAAGTCGCATAAAATACTTAGCCTTTAAGAGTTGGTAAAAAAAATCATCAATGCGAGGCAAAGGATAATTGTTCTTAACTATGATCTTGTTGAGTGCCTGATAGTCTATACACATCCCCATGGATCCATCCTTTTTTCATAACAAAAAGGATCGACGCTCCATAAGGTGACTTGTTTTGTAGCGCATGTGATTTTGACCCTTTATCCTATGGTGATTTACCATAGGATAACACTACGAAGCTGAATCTAAACCCTCTTTGTGCCACATGACAGATGCCACGTGTCCAAAGAAACGTGGTGTGGAACCTAAGGTTCAAGGCCTTGGGCCACTGAATAAAGGAATGGTGCCAAAATCCTAAGCATGGAGCCAAGGAGTGATGGAATCGAACCACGGAGCAACTCCCGAGCATATAGCCTATGGAGCAACCAGCATCCCAATGCCAGGACTAGCACGGAAAATGGAGCCAAATGGAGTCTAGTGCTATTTCGGCATACCGGTGGCTTAACGTGAGGATATGGGTACTCCACCAGCTAGCATGGAATGGAACTTGGGCTTAGACCCAAGCCAGACGTTGAACAAGGACAGGCACGCAAGCGAGAACTAGACTATGCCTCAGGTTGGTCAGCCATACCCGACCTACCCACTATCCCTACTATACATTTGGAAGCCCCCACAGCCCCCCCCCCCCCCCCC